>NC_039367.1:140493048-140577540 GCF_003573695.1 Papaver somniferum
CACTGAATCCACTTGTAATTTGAGGCAGTGCTTCGATTCTAAGCAAAATCATAAAGAAATTCGTGTTTGCAGTAGAAGTAATTTTACTGTACAAACATTGGCGCCGATGAAGGTTTTTCGAGAAAAGATTATAGTGTTTTACCAGATCGAGTTATGGCAGTAATCAGACAAACTGCACGAAGAGATGCTTCTGCTAGCGATTCCCAGCATAGCAAGAGAAGTGAAGCGGAAGAGCACGAAATCAAAGTCCAATCAGCTCCAGCAGTACCCACTAGAAACAGGCAGGGTCACGATCGTGCTCATAACAGATCCCTGGATCATGAACGAGTTCGAGATCGCTTCCATAACAGATTCAGATCTAGAGTTCTGTCACGGAAGCGATCTCGAACTCATTCATGATTCAGGGATCTGTTATGAGCACGATCTTGACCCTGCCTGTTTCTAGTGGGTACTGCTGGAGCTGATTGGACTTTGATTTCGTGCTCTTCCGCTTCACTTCTCCTGCTATGCTGGGAATCGCTAGCAGAAGCATCTCTTCGTGCAGTTTGTCTGATTACTTCCATAGCTCGATCTGGTAAAACATTATAATTTTTTCTCGAAAAAACTTCGTCGGCGCCAATGTTTGTACAGTAAAAATTACTTCTACCACAAACACGAATTTCTTTATGATTTTGCTGAGAATCGAATCGTTGCTTCAAATTGCAAGTGGATTGAGTGATTGGGTTGGGGGGGGGGGGTACCTGCAAAAAGCCCTCCGATGCTTAAGTTAGCAAGAGATTTTTCACAGGAGATTTTATGGGGAAAGATTGCACACCTTTTTGGGTTAATCAGCCCTGTATTTATATGGTCTGAGTCAGACCCTCAATCCCAATTTCGAAATTAATATAATCGCCTTAATTCCCTTGCATGCCTCCGTGCATTGATATTTTGCATGACTGCATGGTTCTGGAATTGCTGGCCCTTGCATGCCTCCAGTCATGAATAGCATTGACTGGCCCCTAAATTCCTCATGTAATAACTAGCCAGTATTGATGACTGCATGGTTTTGGAATTGCTGGCCCTTGTATGCCTCATGGAATGTTCCAGAAATCCCCTCTAGGGTTATGAAATTAGCCAAGCCAAAGTGATGCAAAAGATTGGCCCAAATAAGCTTACATGCAGAGCCTATGAGAGAAGTGGCCCAAGCCCACAGAGGGGCATAAATATCCGCAAGGCAAAAGGTATGGGGTGTGAACATCCAGGGCTACGGAAAAATGTTACACCATGGTGCACTGAATCGGGACCATGGTATTAAGATGCATCTGCCACACTGAATCGGGACCATGCTATTAAGTTACTTCGTGACACACCGAAATAGGACTATGATCTTAAATTGCTTCGTGCTACACCGAATAAGGATTCACCATAATATGTTGCCTGCGCCACACTAAATCAGGCAGAAATGGCCACCGCCGCCGCCCGCCACCAGGTATGGCCGACGGCCACCTGTTGTTGCAGCGGTACCGGCCGTTAACGTCGTCTGAGAAGATGACCTGACGTCACCGTGACGTTATCTGCTGGCGCCATGCTGACGTCACCGTGACGTCATCTGCTGGCGTCACCGTGACGTCATCTGCTGACAGTTTGCTGACGTGTCGCAACCAGGTTCGTCTGATCCGCATGTGTGGTAGCTGACGTGGCAGGTTGTGATTGGGTATTTTTTGCTGACGTGGCGGGGTGATGATATGGCAAACCGCTGATGTGGTAAGTTCTGGGGGGATCTTTCTGCTGACGTGGCAGTGTGCTGACGTGGCAGTGCTGACGTGGCGTAGTCCTGACCTGGAAGACTGCTGACATGACGCCTTATGATTGGCCCACACTGTTGACATGGCATGATGACGTGGAAGTGGGTGATGGGGCTCTTCCTTAGCTTGTTTCTATGCACATGGGTTTCTATTTAGAGTGCTTGTGAGGCCAAGTTATCCATACTTGGCTAACTAGATGAGCATATTAGTCCCATTGAACCATATTTAGTTATTGAGAGGAGCTTTCTAGTCCTTAGTAAGCCCATTTTTGGCGTAGAATATTTAGAGTACAAACAACGACATAGGCGCAATAACAGAAGCTCTCCTTACCAAGATGATCGAGAAAGTAATGTCGAAAAATCAATCTAGAGAAGAAAAGATAGATCGGTTACATCGATCGGCAGGAGCCCCTTTCAAGATGAATATCCGAGAATTCCAGCCGCCTGTGAATTTTCTAGTTCCAAAGCTGCCAGAATTGATGAGAAAACAGTTGATCCAGATCAGCATGTTTTACACCATGAAACTGCCATGATCCTATGGCAGCACAGTGATGAGTTGATGTGTAAAATGTTTCCACAGCCTCTGGCTGGAGTAGAAATAAAATGGTTCAATAAACTCCCTGCACAGTCTATCGGTACTTACCATGAATTGGTTGGAGAATTCTGCTCCCACTACAAGTACAACAGACGCGATCGGAAGGGATGCAACGATTTGTTCCTTATAAACAGGCGTACCAGTACGATCAAACCGTCATCGAAGGATGAAAGCATCAGACAGTTTACTCGATGCTTCAAGCAAGAGTTAACAGATGTAGATGGTGCCAACGATCAAACCGTCATCGAAGCTTATAAACAGGCGTACCAGTACGATCAAAGAGGTATATACGGTTCCTTGGTCAGGATACCACCAAAGACTCTGAAAGGACTGTATGATCGAGTGGAAGAATACGCTCGAGTGGAAGATGATTCCAAATCTCGAGAGACAAGATATGTTCACAGATCATCCAATCATCCCAACGATGGGAGGAAAGACAAGTCGAAGAACCGTTCGAACGCCCAGCACAATGATCGAGGTGAAGTGCGGGAGAAAAACCAAAGTGAACGAATGCAAGCTGGATACCAGAAATATCATGATATGAAGCTGACTCCATTGAACATACAACTTGCAGAGTTGTATGAGAAAATCATCAAGGATTTGAGCCCCCCTCGTCCTTTGCCAGCAGAAACACGTGATAAACGTGATAAGAGCAAATACTGCAAGTTCCATAAAGACCATGGTCACAAGACCGAGAATTGTCGCGCTTTACAGATCGAGGTCCAGCGAATGATAGACGCTGGAAAGCTACAAGAGTACGTGAAAAAGGATTTTGGGAAAGGTCCTGGACAGTTTGGCACAACACATGTGACCAACGCTCATGTGATTAACGTCAGTCACGCAAGGATCCACTCAATGACCAGGCGGTCGTCGGAAGATGAGACCAGGAGAAAGCTCAGGCATCTAAAAGAATGGTACTTGACAAATCACATCGATTTTGTCAGCGGCAATGGAGCAGAAATTCAGAAGATTGGGTTTACAAAGATCTATTTCTATGCAGCAGACATGATAGGTGTATATGGTCCACACAATGATGTTACTGTTATAACTGCTTGGATTGGCATGTTTCGTGTACACCGGATTCTAGTGGATACAGGAAGCTCAGTGAGCGTGCTGTTTTCAGGAGCTTATTCCTCTATGAATCTTCCACACGACTTGATCGAGGAGGATGAAAATCCAATTATCGGTTTCAGCGGCGAAGTTACAAAGGCGATTGGAAAAGTGAAGATACCTATAACAGTGGATGACAAGTATGTTCTAGGAAATTTCCTGCTGCTTGACTGTAGGGCTCCCTACAACGCGATTGTAGGTCGAGACTGGATACATGAGATCGGTGCAGTCACATCATCTTATCATCAATGTCTGAAGTTTCTTACCCCTGAAGGAGTCGTGAAAGTTAGGAGTGACCAGATGGCCGCCCACAAGTGTCACGAGAGTGCAATAGAAGAGTACAAGAAGTCAGAAGTTACAGGGAATGAAACCATGCGAGTCGAGCAGAAATAGCAATCACAGATCCCTCTCCCTCCAGAATCATATGTGGGAGAGGGCGTTGTTGAACTCCCAATAGTTGAGAAACTGATCGAGGTCCAGATTGGAGATGAGGAGCACAAAACAACGTTCGTAAGGGCAGATCTTCCTGCACATGAACGTCATGATTTGATTACATTGCTAAGGGCAAACGCCGACGTTTTCGCATGGAGTTTCGCTGAGATGCCCGGGATAGATCCGAATGTAGACTGCCACAGGCTAAATATCGATGAGAAGTTTCATCCAGTTCGTCAGAAAATTAGGAATATGGCACAAAGCCAAAAAGATGGAGTTACTGCAGAAGTCGAAAACCTGTTGGAAGCAGGCTTTATTCGGCCAGTACAATATCCTCGCTGGCTGTCAAATGTCGTACCCGTTCCGAAGAAGAATGGTAGAATTCGTGTTTGTATCGATTTTACTGATTTTAATAAAGCATGTCCGAGTGATCCATACCCACTGCCAAGGATAAGAGATTTGGTAGACGCAACCTCAGGGTACATGAGACTGTCATTCATGGACGGTTTTTCAGGGTATAACCAAATACCTTTGTTCGAGGAAGATCAAGAGCATACTGAGTTCGTGACCGACAAAGGAGTTTATTGCTATACTGTAATGTCGTTCGGGCTACAGAACGCAGGGGAAACCTACCAGCACTTGGTCGACCATATGTTTAAGGACCTGATTGGGAAGTCGATGGAAGTATATATCGACGATATGGTGGTGAAATCTGAACAAAAGGATTCGCATTTTTTTGACCTGCAAAAGACATTCGATATCTTGAGGCAATATCGTATGAAACTCAACCCATCAAAGTATTCATTCGGGCTGTCGTCGGGAAAATTCCTAGGATACTTGATGACGCACAGAAGAATCGAGGCGAATCCGGAGAAAATCAGAGCTATCAGAGATATGCCATCCCTAAGAACAAAGAAGGAAGTCCATAAGCTATCAGGTCGATTAGCAGCTTTGAATCGTTTCATTTCACGCTCTTCGGATCGATTCAAACCATTCTTTCATGTGTTGAAAAAAACGGGGAATTTTGGTTGGACGGATGAGTGCGAAAAAGATTTCGATGAGATCAAATATTATTTGTCAACTCCTCCAGTTTTGGTGAGTCAAAAAACTGGACAACCTATCGAAGTTTATTTGGCAGCAACAGAGAACGCGGTAAGTGCAGTGCTGTTCGTTACAGATCCACACGAAAAGCCTGTTTACTTCGTCAGTAAATCTCTGACGGGGGAAGAAAAACGGTACAAGAAAATTGAGAATATAGCCCTTGCACTGTTCCATGCATCTCGTCGCCTCAAGCCTTACTTCCAAGGCAGGCAGATCGTAGTCTACTAGGAATACCCGCTGAAGAGAATCCTGGAACGCGCTGATGATTCCAGACGACTAGCCATATGGTCAAATTTTCTGGGGGCGTACGAGATAAAATACGAAACCAGAACTGCAGAGAAGGGACACGCCCTGGCTGCACTATTAGCATATTTTCCTGTGGACGATATACAAACTATTGCTGGAGAAGAAGAGGAGTTGTTCAAACCCATTGAGGCAACTATTGATCAGACTGGGGGCGAGTCGGAAATGGAGGTCATTACACCTGAACCATTATGGACCGTATTTACTGATGGTTCATAAAATGTTAGTGGAGCTGGAGTTGGATGTGTCATCCTTACTCCAGAAGGTTCGAGGATCGAGAAAGCAACCAGACTGGGTTTTCAAGCATCAAACAATGAAGCTGAATACGAGGCTGCAATTATTTGGTTTAAAGATTGTTAAACAGTTAGATGCGAAGAACGTAAAGTTGGTGACTGATTCCATGTTAGTAGTTAACCAGTTTCTGGGGACCTACAGAGCCAAGGAAGAAAGGATAGCCTTATATTTGGATCATATGAGAAAGCTGGCAAATGAGTTTGACCAGTTCTCTATTGGGCAGCGACCACGATTGGAAAACAGGCACGCAGATTCTTTAGCATATCTTTCTTCCGCAGTAGAAACTGATACCACTCGTTTCATCGTAGTAGATTTCCAAGAACTACCTAGCATCTCTGATAGCCACTGCGTTCTGGCTGTCGAACACGCTAGTGGGGGCGAAGGGGCAGCTACATCTGCACATGGAGATACTGAGGTCATCGACAACAATATGGATGTCGACAGTCCAGCAATAGATAATTCTGGCAGTCATGTTGAAAACCCTGCAGACTGGCGTCAGCCTTACATCCAGTATTTGACAAACGGCAAACTCCCAGAGATGAGAAACTTGCTGCGAAGGTGAAAAAGAATGTATGGAGATATTCAATGATCGAGGGACAACTGTACCACAAACCTGTAGCTTTGGATCCATTTTTGCGGTGCATATCAACAAAGGAAGGGCAACTGATATTGAGAGAGGCTCACAAAGGAATATGTGGCAGTCATTCTGGAGGGCGTAGTCTCGCACACAGGATACTCACCCAGGGGTATTTCTGGCTATACATGCAAAAAGATGCTAAAGAATACGCGCAGAAATATGTGCCATGTCAAGAACACGCTCCAATTTCTAAAAGGCCCACCAACGAATTGCATCCAGTTTTTAGTCCCTGAAAATTCTCTATGTGGGGACTAGACATCGTCGGACCACTTCCCAAAGCTCCTGGAGGCGTAAGATTCATACTCGTCGCTACTGATTATTTCACCAAATCGGTCGAAGCCGTGGCACTAGTACACGTTACCAGACATGATTTGAAAAGGTTTATATGGGAGAATATCATCTGCAGATTTGGAATCCCAGACGCGATAATATCAGACAATGGGAAGCAGTTCGATTCTGGAGTGATCAAAGACTTCTGCAATGGTTTGAATATTCGCCACAATTTCTCACCTCCATACTATGCTCAAAGGAACGGGCAGGCGGAAGCAACCAATCGCGTTATTATGGACAATTTCAAGAAAAGGCTGGAGAGGGCGAAAGGGAAATGGACAGAAGAGTTCGCAAGGGTCTTATGGTCGTATTGAACAACCCCGAGAAGATCCATTGGATTTTCACCATTTACACTGGCTTATGGAACAGAGGAGGTCATACCCACCGAGGTACAACTCAAGACTACCAAAACCCGTGTTGTCAAGTCTGGAAAAAATGACAGCATAATAGCCTTGGATAAAGAGTTGCTGGAAGAACAAAGGGAAACACCCATGCAACGGTTGGTTCAGTACCAGCAGGCAATCAAACTGAGTTATGACCGAAAAGTCAGAGAACGGTCATTGAAACCTGGGGAATATGTCTTGAAGAAAACTCGAGCAGCCACAATGGAATCAAACTGTGGAAAACTCGGAACGAATTGGGAAGGCCCATACATAGTCGACAGGCCTGCATCCCGTGGCTCTGACTACTTAAGGAACCTCGACGGTACTGATGATGGTAAGGCATGGAAACCGTGGAATTCATTCCACCTGAAGAAGTTTTATCATTAGAAGTAGTTCTAAATCCTGTTGTGCTGCACTCTTTTCCCTTTATGTTGGTTTTATCCCACTGGGTTTTCCACGCAAAGGTTTTAACGAGGCAGCTGATGTCGAATAGTAGGTACTTATCTTGTTTTTTCTATTCAGAAATTTAATTCAACATAATTTTGATATTCTACACTTTGTCAAAATTGTTCGTGTTTAATTTTGAGCTACTGTGGACGATCGAATCCACAACCAGTACCAAATGGAAAAAAAGTACAGTTCAAAGTCTACTGACAGGAATGTGTCTGACACTACGCAGATAGGATAAATACACAGTTCGAGCATTTTTTTCCTACTCCAATTGAATCCCTATCGTGTGGGACAACAGCGAATATGGCGAACATTTTCATATGTCCAGGCATATGTGTACACATCTCAACTCTGCGCACATCTTGAATAGCAGGATTGGCCCCCTGCGCGAATTCAAGATAGCAGAAAAACTCAATTTCTCATTCCATGCGCGAGCAAAGTGCAGCAAGGAAGTGCACCCTTGCGCGAGCATGAGCAGCATAACACAAACATATTGGGGGCGAGTTGTATATCACCTCAACCATTTGGGGGCGAGATATATAACACTCCAGCGCAGTCATTATATCCCTGGGGATGAGTTTCATAACACTCCAGACAACGCGATTGGGGGCGAGTTATGCAACACTCCAGAACCACACATATTTTGTAGGGGAACCCGAACTTTTTAACCCATAACAGGTTATGGATTAAGAGGGGGCAATGTTTGTACCCTAAATATTCTACGCCAAAAATGGGCTTACTAAGGACTAGAAATCTCCTCTCAATAACTAAATATGGTTCAATGGGCCTAATATGCTCATCTAGTTAGCCAAGTATGGATAACTAGGCCTCACAAGCACTCTAAATAGAAACCCATGTGCATAGAAACAAGCTAAGGAAGAGCCCCATCACCCACTTCCACGTCATCATGCCATGTCAACAGCGTGGGCCAATCAGAAGGTGCAACGTCAGCACAACGCCACGTCAGCACTTCCACGTCAGAAGTTTGCCACGTAAGCTGTCACGTCAACACACTTCCACGTCAGCAGAAAGATCCCCCCAAGAACTTTCCACGTCAGCAAAAATACCCAATCAGAACCTGCCACGTCAGCAGGACCAGCCACGTCAACTGCCACGCAAGCGGATCAGATGAACTTGATTGCGACACGTCAGCAGCCTGTCAGTAGATGACGTCACGGTGATGTTAGCATGGCGCCAGCAGATGACGTCAGGTCATCTTCTCAGACGACGTTAACGGCCGACATCGGTGTTGTAGCAGGTGCCGGCCGTCGGCACCGGTGTAGCAGTAGGTTGTCGGCGGCCATGCCCGGCGGCGGCGGCCATTTCTGCCTGATTCAGTGTGGCGCGGGCAACATATTATGGTTTATCCTTATTCGGTGTAGCACGAAGCAATTTAAGATCATAATCCTGTTTCGGTGTGGCACAAAGTAACTTAATAGCATGGTCCCGGTTCAGTGTGGCAGATGCGGCTTAATACCATGGTCCCGATTCAGTGCAGCATGGTGTAGCATATTTCCGTAGCCCCGGATGTTCACACCCCATACCTTTTTCCTTGCGGATATTTATGCTCCTCTGTGGGCTTGGGCCACTTCTCTCATAGGCTTGGCATGTAATCTTATTTGGTCCAATCTTTTGCATCACTTTGGCTTGGCTAATTTCATAACCCTAGAGGGGATTTCTGGAACATTCCATGAGGCATACAAGGGCCAGCAATTCCAGAACCATGCAGTTATCAATACTGGCCTGTTATTGCATGAGGCATTTAGGGGCCAGTCAATGTTATTCATGACTGGAGGCATGCAAGGGCCAGCAATTCCAGAACCATGCAGACATGCAAAATATCAATGCAGGGAGGCATGCAAGGGAATTAAGGCGATTATATTAATTTCGAAATTGGGATTGAGGGTCTAACTCAGACCATATAAATACAGGGCTGATTAACCCAAAAAGGTATGCAATCCCCATAAAATCTCCGGTGAAAAATATCTTGCTAACTTAAGCATCGGAGGCCTTTTTGCAGGTACCCCCCCAAATCACTCAATCCACTTGCAATTTAAGCAGCAATTCGATTCTCAGAAACATCATAAAGAAATTCGTGTTTGATGTAGAAGTAATTTTTACTGTACAATCAGGCCTCAAGCAAGCACCAAGAGCTTGGTATAGTGAGATAGATGGACACTTCAAAAGGAAAAACTTCAACAAAAGCAATAGTGAGCCTACACTATATGTGAAAACAAAAGGTACGTCTATTCCCATCGTTGCCTTGTATGTTGATGATCTTATCTTTACGGGTAATGATGCTCATATGATTGAGCAATTCAAAAGAGAAATGATGATGAAATATGAGATGAGTGCAATGGGTTTGCTCAAGTACTTCCTTGGTATAGAAGTTCATCAAAGTGAAGATGGAGTGTTCATTTCTCAAAGCAAGTATGCCGAAAAGGTGTTGAAGAAATTTGGTGTGCTTGGTTGTAACCCGACATCTACACCACTTGTAGTGAATGAGAAACTCAAGAAAGATGATGGAGGAAGAAAAGTTGATGAGACTTATTATAGAGGTCTTATTGGAAACTTATTATATCTTACACATACAAGACCCGACATCATATTTGCTTCAAGTATGCTTTCTAAGATCATGAGTTCACCTAGTCATCTACATCTTTGCGCGACAAATAGGTTGTTGAGGTACATACAAGGAACAATGAATTTTGAAATCATGTATTCAAGAAATTTGGATGTCAAATTAGTTGGCTATTGTGATAGCGACTTGGGAGGATGTATTGATGAATGAAGATTACATTGGGATATGCTTTTTTTCTTGGTTCGAGTATATTTACATGGGCGTCGAAGAAGCAAGAAACCGTAGATCAATCCACGGTGGAAGCGGAGTACATTTCGGCATCAATAGTTACATCTCATGTTGTATGTCTAAGAAGAATCATGGAAGACATTCAAGAGAAGCAAGAAGAAAGTACCGTAATCTTTTATGATAACAAATCGGTAATTGATATGTCCAAAAATTCGGTTGAGCATTGCAGAGCAAGGCACATCAAACTTAAGTACCATTTCATTCGAGAAGCGGTTGAAGATGGTGAGGTAGAACTCAAGTATTGCAAGACGGAAGACCAATTGGCGGACATATTCACCAAGGCACTTCCAAAAGGAAAATTTCAACATTTCCGTGAACTACTATAGGAGTAGAAGAATATCACATTAAGGAGGAGATTGTTGAGTAATGTAATGTTAAGAGTGTATGAGGAGTGTCAGCTTTATAATTAGTTGTGTGTGTTGACTAAATATGTGGGTGTAGGATATCCACACATTTTCCTTGTAAGGTCTTTTGTAGACCAAGTAGAAGAGTTAGTATTATCTCTTCAACTTAATGAAATTAGAGAGAGTGATAAGAACCAAATAGGTTCCCACTACTCCATTAACAAAATCATCCACAAACATCTCCTTTTAATCACCCAAATAATCAAAACATGGTATAAGAGCTAGGCCCGTTTGAGAGTTGAATGAGAAGTAGACCCAAAGGGCTGTCCGTCCACCCGTGTAGAGGTCCACGTTTTAGTGGCTTAATCTCCTCCGCTCTACACGTGGAGGGGAAGCATGTTGAAGAAACTATAAAATAGTCCCACATTACTAACTCAGCCTAGATCTTAATATATAAGGTGTGGAGCCACTCCATTCATTGCCAATTGATTTTGAGTTGGAAGCCCACACACTTCTAACATCCTGCGAATAGCTTTCGTTAGCATGGACGCTACCTCAATCCTAAAATTAAAATATCAATCTCCGTGCTGACTGCGGATTTTTCCATAGTTGGTTGACACAAACACAAATTAGAGGTCAACTTTTCCATAATTGTCAGAAAAAAGATTTTCTACCTTCCCCATGTTTCATACATGTAGTTGTCTTGTAAACGGTTGGGGAAAACGATTTTTTTTCTCGTGGATGCACGTGCACAGGGCCGGAAGGCCATCTAAAAAAGTTCATTATCGTACTGATGACCAAGTTTCTAATGGTTTTCTGTTTTCATACACTTTTAGCCTTAATCGAAATTTTTTCCTGACAGGGGTACTACTTTGGCCAAGTTTCTAATGGATGGAGCGTGCAAAGGTGATCTTAAGAAGTCTATTAAAGAGTTGGAGACATTGGATTCTAAGGCGGTTGGAGACTGCAAGAGGCTGGCAAGAATTTACTCGAAGCAGTTATTCATGAATTACTACGTAGGTGGCCTTCACTTATTTAGACTAGGGATTACGATCTTGCATCTCCTTTTAACTCCTCAAATTTTGACACTGCAATGTAGTAAGTGATGCTGTATTATGCTGGTTATACTTGTCTAGCTCATGGAACTGGTATTGAGATGCCTGAAATTAAAGCTTGACTTTGCTGCTGTGTAGTATTTGTTTCTCTCGAGAACAATATGTTGCTATCACTGATTGAATATAGCAGTACTAGTAGTTGTATTCATGATACCAAAGAAAGGGTGTGCTGAACCTTTTTTGCTTTGCCATATCAGTTTCTTTAAACATTTTCAGTAAGCATATACTATCAAAGTAGGAAGGAAGAACTGAGTGAATAGTCAGCTGTGTTTGTAGTTGCATTCTTATAGTGAATCTTGTTGGATATTTTCGAAAAACACTTAATTTGTAGGCGCTATAGCAGAGTTTCGATGATCCACCTGAACGGAAACATCGTTTTCCCAACAGACTCCATTGTTGGAAGAGATGTCTATTCACTATGAAAAGATGCATGTCGGTGATGAAGAGTCATCTTCAACAGATGTTACACGCTCTATAAATTGCGTCCTTGGTTTCTTTTCAAAACACATAAAAACTCTCTCTGTTTTCTCTCTAACAAGCATCATCAGAATCTAAACACGTGTGTTCGTGGTTGGGTCAAGTTTGTACAAGCTTTGAATCCAACATTGTTGTAGAGCTTCAAGTATCCTGACGACAATATTCATTGACCTATTTGTACTCGCCAATGTAATTGGGAAGGATCGAATAATTTTCGAAAAGAATCTATTATTAGAGCCTTGAATCCAGAGACAACATTCTTTTCTTCACCCTGTTTTAGTGTCAATTTTCCAACAATCTTCCGTTTGAGCTCAATTAGGCATGAGATAACACAATCATCCTTGCTTTGGGAAACTATTGCGGACATATATAGTTGAGACTTGAAAGTTCGATTCACAGAACAAATCATTCTGCATTAGTTAGTTTAACAGAACAATATAGTTAAGATTACTACTAATATGTTGTTGCGGATATTTGCGCATTAAATTTGCTATTTTTAGCTAGTAGTTATTTTGAAACCAGTAAGAAGGAAGAAGCAGATAGATAGAGACTACTAGCTAGTACTAACTACTAGCTAGTAGTTAGCTAGTGCCTAATAGCATTGAATTCCTAGGCAATTTGGATTTTTGGTTTGGTTGAAACTATATAAGATTCTTTCTTCTTCTTTTTCGTTTTTTGTAAGTATGATGAATTGTTGATTGTTAGTACATAGGTTCTTCCCAATGCTCACATGGTGTGCCATTTCCGTAGTACAATTTGCAAAAGTTAATTGGTATAAGCATGAGACATTTGTTTCAACACATTGAATGTAGGTGAGCCAGAGCTGGAACATTAGGATCTTCAAGGATCTCCATATATATAGCGATCTTTACCGGTTTGAATAATTTCACGGCAACATGTAGCATCCTTTTGGCTTGGCAAAGTAGGTAATAAATTCTTTGGTTTTAGATGGACCTTTGGAGAGTTTGGAGGCATACTGAGGTTGTCTTTCAATTGGTTTGTCATTGATTTTTCGAAAGAAAAGTCTAGGTTCCTTCTTCTTCTTCCTCTTTTTTCTGGGGTTTTGAAAGGAAAATTTGAATTTGAGTTCCAGTAATCGAGAAAGAAAACTTTGTCTTTGGTGCAGTACACGCAAATATATAGATAGCTGAAAGAGCCGTGCATCCCTGTATTCTATGAAATATCTTGTCACTACTACTGTACAAATTTATTTCACTGCTCAAAGACAGAGAAACCATCTTAATTATACTTAGTACAATGAGAGTAATTAGATTGAGCTAGCCCTTCCTTCAAAATGCATCCCCCCTATTCTATGAACTGTTCCATTTTGAACATACCTCCGTACGTCTTTTTGAATTATGCCCTCCCTCATAATTAGAGTTTGTACTTAGTTGGATAATTTCGCAGTAATTCTAAACTCTACCATCGAACAGGAAAGCCATGAATATGCAATTTACAATGTCTAAGTCTGTTCATATATATATATATCAAATTCCATCAAAATCATTAAACCTCAAATGGTTGTTACCAGATAAGGTTGATATCCAAAAGATATCACCGTGGGGTTAAAAATCACCGTGGATTTGAAAGACAAAATATCTACCAACTGCAACAGCTTAGCTTGATATGAATCCAAAATGGGCCATCAGAACAAACCAGATTTTGTTCCTCATTCTTTCTTTTCTCCGTATGCATACTCCTCAACCGTTATGAGGATGCATTCAAATACAAGTTTTCAGGATATTCTAATCCAAACACAAACACATACTTATATAAGTCATAACCAACTAACCAACACTAAGTATTGATTTTATACAAGGATTTCACGGTACAATACAATGTCAGTTCAACCGCAACTATAAAAATAACTCAAGTAATATAAGTCGGCTTAGTCTCACATCAAAGAATAACTAAGGTGTAAAATATATATTCACCCTTCTTTCCTTGAAGAAAAGTTTGACGACAAACTGTCCGGATGGAAACGAAACTCCCTCACGCATGCAGGAAGAACTGTCCTAATACAACATGTATTGGAGCTCATTCCTGTATACTATATGGCCTGCTCAATCATTCCAAAAACAATCTTGAAAAAGCTCACCCAGATTATTTGTTCATTTCGTGCCATCTCGTTTGACCACGTGGCGAGTAGGTTTTCTGTACCTACAGACATACAAGGGACAAAAGAAAGTTTCAGCCTGAAATGGGAATGGTTTAATCTTCCTAAAGACAAAGGAGGCATAGGATTAAGATCTTTGTCCGATCTAAATCAAACTTTGGTAGCCAAACTGGCTTGGAGGTTCATCAATGATAACTTGTCTCTTTGGAGAAACATTTTAAGAGCTAAATACCTAAGAAAAAAGTCATTCTGGACTGTTAAAAAGCCCCAGAAGTGTTCTCCTACGTGGGCAGCCATACTCGACTGTAGAACTCAGTTGAAGAAAGTATGCTTATGGTTAGTCGGAAAAGGAAAGAGTATCAGCATTAGGGATGATTCCAAAATCCTCCGTGTGCATGAGCTAATATCTGCAAACTCTGATGACTGGGGTAGGAGCATTACAGAACAGCTGTTTGATCCTTTTCCTGCCAACCAGATTACTAATATTGAAATAAACAAGGAACCAGATGACGAATTAATTTGGAAACTAACCAGTCATGGAGATTTCACGCCACAATCGTTCCAAAAGCTGTTGATCGAGCAATCTGGAGAGACATCATCAACAATTGAAAGTAATTTCCCGTGTATAAAATTTGGGCTGTAAAGAATGTAGCACCCAAGATGTTAATGTGGAGATCCATTCATAATGGTCTTGGAGTGTTACAGAAGATTGGCAAGTTCGTAGACAAATGTTTTCTTTGATTTGTAGACGATGATGTTGCTACTGTTGATCTGTTTTCTTTTCTCTCTTCTTTTTCTCTGTTTTCTTGATTTGTTTTGCAAATCTAGATCTGTTGATGTTGTTACTGTTGAATACGTTGTTGCGCTCATGTTGGTGATGATGAATACATATGTTTTCTTGAAGACGATGACGACGAAGAAGAAGATAATGATTTTTGAATGAACTGTTGTTGTTGATGATGAAAGAGTCCATCGTGTTGCTGCTGCTGAAATAAAGATGACGAAGAAAAATGAACCGCTGCTGCTGTTTTGATTACGGAGTTCATCATCTTCACCATTTTCTGCTGCTGTTGAAGACAACGAAGATGATGGAGATGATGATGTTGCAGTTCATTCCATAAATTAACTCTATTTTTTTTAAGGTTTTTATATGGAGTTCATTCTGGAATGAACTATGTTTATTTAGGTTTTTATATGGAGTTCATTTCTGGAATGAACTCTGTTTTTCTTAGGTTTTATATGGAGTTCATTTCTGGAATGAACTCTGTTTTTTTAGGTTTTTATGTGGAGTTCATTTCTGAAATGAACTCTCTTTTCTTAGGTTTTTTTTATGGAGTTCATTTCTCAACTCTGTTTTCCTAGGTTTTTATATGGAGTTCATTTCTGGAATGAACTGTGTTTTTCTTAGGTTTTTATATGGAGTTCATTTCTGGAATGAACTTACATATGAAATTCATTTCTGGAATGAACTCTGTTTTCTTAGCTTTTTATATGGAGTTCATTCTTGAAAATGAACTCTGTTTTTTTAGGTTTTTATATGGAGTTCATTTTTGGAATGAACTCTGATTTTTTAGGTTTTTATATGGAGTTCATTTCTGGAATGAACTCTGGTTTATATAGGTGATTTATGAAAAAAAAATATGTAGAAATTAACAGGATTTCATTTTGAAGAATGAAGTGCTACAATAAAATAAGTAAAGTTGACACGGAAGGGTACTTTGGTCCCTTTAATATTTTTAAATAATTATGGACCAAACAGTAAAGGCGTTTTACCAAAGGACTAAACTGACATGGACCCACCTAAAAAAGGACCAAACGATTATTTTCCCTTATGTTGGTTCCCAAATTCGAAAAAGTTGAGATTTTTTCAAATCTTAATTTTGAGGTAACTTCATAATCGAGAGACATGTTAACTCTTAATCTACCGATCATGTTAGTTCCCAAATTCGAAAAACATGAGAATATTTCAACTTTCAATTTTGTGGCGACTTTATAATCGGCCGACATGATAAATAATTACCCTCCGATTGTTGGTTACTACATCACAACAAAACTTTCAAACCACATATGTACAGTTTACCTAACCGAGTATCCTAACATCTACTGATTACATAAATAAACTATCAGTTGTAGTTTTACCGATTATTGAGAGTACATTTAGCATTTCGAAATATCAGATATAAGAGATGACTTCATTTTAGATTTGGGTAACTATTTTTTGTCTTATTAGTCGCCCCTAATTCTTTCAGGTTCGAGTGCCATGCTATTATTACTTTATTATTCATATTTTTTTTGGCGAAGGCATAGTCTTCTTTTTTCTCTCAAATAAAAAACTCATTGGCGCCAAGCGTGAGGGAATGCTAGACGTTTGGTAATTTCTCCTCCGACTAGGACGAAAGAGAAGCCCGGCGCTTTGATAAAGCAGGGGATTCTGACTGGAATGATTTTGAATATAGACAGGACTTTAGCGAACGAGATGATTTTGAATATAGACATGACTTTAGCGAACGAGAAATGTCCAATTCCCGCTAATCACTCTACTCCTCATGCGAACCATTGATTATCCAGCCGAGCTTGTTTGTTTAGTTTGCTTTTGTCTTTCTCTGAATAATGCCCTAAGGTTTGATATCTGGGGTAAAAAATTGAGCTAAGCACCGAGCGAAGAACGGTACCAAGGTGAGTACAGGGAAGTGGCTAAAGCCCAGGGATCCTACATCACGTCCTTGTACAATGCTCAAGGCTCTAGGCTGAGTTGCAGGAGCAACTTTTAATTTTTTATGAGCCCAAACGATGGATTCAATAAGTTCTTGCCAATAGCCGCGGCCGCTGAATAGAAACATTAAACTGAAAGCCCATACCGTTTCTTTTTGAAAGGCCTGTCTTCTCGGCTATTACTCGAAAAGGAATTGTGTATACGTTACTTACTTTCTTCCACTTGTATAACTAGTGCGACACGTGTCATTCCTCTTCCCTGGTCGAGTGACTGCCTACCTCTCTTGAGTTATCCCCAAGACGCTGGTCTCGAACTAGAAAGGTGAATACTTGCGCTTGAGAAGCTTCTGGCCCAGTGGGCCCGTAAAATTCACTAGGATAAGCAGTATTATTGAACCAGACAAAACAACGAGCGATGAAACCAAAGACAGATAAAGCATCTAAACTATAAGACAAGTAAGCCTCCTCGGGAAAGATTCTTTCTTTTCTTTCTCTTCCAAAGCAAGTCATTAGCGACCTTACCTACTATTAATAGAGAAGGATTATCTACGTTATTTGGAAATTCCTTTTTCTACCAAGGCTCTCAAGATTCAAACTAGGATTGTGCGAGGTATCCATTATATGACAACTTTTGATTTACCCTATATTTTTGTGCCTTTAGTGGGCCTAGTTTTCCCAGCAATTGCAATGGCTTCTTTATTCCTTCATGTTCTATGAAGCAGACGCTTTTATATTTAACCAATTTGATGAATTATTTCTAATGATTCGAAAACCCATATTTTCTTTATCAGGTATCAAACGGGAACTGCGAGCAAATAGAACACCTTTCAGTAGTATCAATACAGTTACATGGACCTAATCACCCGGGCAAGCGCGTTATGGCAGGCTTAATTAGAACTTTCTCGGTGATTGGTGAGCTCTGCTCCGGATCCCACTTTTCCACTTGCACCTGCTGACCGCGTAACATTTTCTGATTTATTTCATAGTCGTCAATTAAAATGAGACATTTTTTTTCCATTTTTGTTATAGCTATTGCAGTCGCTGAAGCAGCTATCGGGCCAGCTATTGTTTCGTCCATTTATCGTAATAAATAGGATGGTAACTCCGGATAATTCCATTCTTATGGACCTTCTTCTTTCACTTTTAGGCATGACCCCAATATCTCATCTCTTTCTATACGAGTTTATTCGCGTTCTTATCTTGAGTCAAGTTCTGTTTAAGAACGGGTTCGTTCGAACAAAGAAAGATTATTATATTATGATAAAAGTTGATTTCTTCCATTGAGAAACCTAACTGTTAAGTTAGAAATGCTTCTCAATTCCATTTCTTCCCGTCGCATCAGTCTTCAGAACGAAATAGTGACAGGTACGAGGAGCCGTATGAGGTTAAAATCTCATGTACGGTTCTGTAGAGTGATAGTAAGGGTGACTTATCTGTCAACTTTTCCACTATCACCCCCCTTCTGCAGTACCTCGACGTGACATGAGCGTGAAAGAGGTTCAAGAATAAGTTTTCTTTTTATAAGGGCTAAAATGACTAAATTCCCGCCAATGGATGAGATGTTTAGTCGACTTCCTCACATGTATGACATATGAGTTCTTTCAGACCTTCCTTGTGGGACAAGAAAGAAAGTCAGTTCCTCCCTATGGGGTACGAGTAAGCAGAAAAGGGAGGAGGAAAGAGGACCTGGTGAACCGTTAAGTGAACAAGTGTAAGCTTAGCTGCCCGACAGTCTTAGGTGCTGACCACACTGAGGGTGATCGTCTGACGTATCTGTTATTCTTATTTCATATCCCCCTTTTTCTTTACGTACAATTTTACTTACTATACCTGCTGATGTAGCATTATAGATTGTATTGTTACTCTTACTCCCATCGGGATAAATCTGACCCCTACCACTGTTCCCAGAGAGAGAATAGTGTGAATTCTCTATATCCCACTCGGAAGGATCTCATCTCAAAATTATCCCTGGCGGTTTATGTCTCTAGCATGACCACTTGATGAAATGTGGAGGAAAGTGGGGTAAATGGCCGATACTACTGGAAGGATTCCTCTTTGGTTGATAGGTACTCTGTATTAGTTGAATGGGTTCAGCGCTAGGTGCATCAGCAGGGCTTGGTGGTGAAGCAAGAGCAGAAAATGACATCGTAATTTGAATTGGATTTCGATGAAACAATATATCAATGAGGGTACATTTAGTGAGCTCGTTTTTAGGGGCGGGCGAAATTCCCGCCAATGGATGAGATGTTCAGTCGACTCCCTCACATGTAGGACATATGAGTTCTTTCAGACCTTCCTTGTGGTACAAGAAAGAAATTCATCTCGGCAATCGAAAGAATTGCTTTCTTACGTAAGCGTTATTGGGAGACACCGTAGATTTCATATTTTTCTGGATCACTCTGTGTTTCACACCAGTTTTTTTGAAGTAGCTGCAATTTAATCGGCTGGTCTTGAATCAGCTGCTACAGAATAGGCTGCTAGGGTACAACATCATTCAAGTAGATACATATCAACATCGTAGAAACATAAGCTTGTGAAATAGATACTCCTAATTCCAGACCTGTCAATGCGAGAACTATGAATAATGAGCCTCCACTTGCACTTCCGATAGCGCTATCAGCAAATCCTGCATCAACCAAACCTTGAACTCAAGATTGAATCACTCCTCTCTTTAGAAGTGTCGGGAAAACTGAAACATCTTAGTAGCCAGAGGAAAAGAAAGCAAAAGCAATTCCCGTAGTAGCGGCGAGCGAACAATTCCTTTTCTAGTAAGAGCCGAGAAGACAGGCCTTTCAAAAAAAATTGGTAAATAAGCGGGGAAGCAGACATATCGAAGCGGGGAAAAGTTCCTTTTATGAATCGAATAGAGAAGCTAAAAGCGTCCTTCTGCGTGCCGCTGGAATGGAATGAGATAAGAATTTCTGGAGATCTTTCCTCTCCACTAACTTTCACCATAAGAATCTCTACTCTAATGAGTTCCTACACTTTTGACTTCAGAATATGGTCTTGGAGCTAATCTACTAACGAAGTTTTCCGAACTATGATCATTCAATTCAACATCTACTAACCAATATGGCATAGTGCTTTCTTCATTATACCTAGCCAATTCTGACTAGCATCACCCAGCGAACGGACTCTATAAAAAAGGATTATACACTAGTAAGGATGGTTTGTATAGTTCCTCACAGTAGACATAGTCAAAGAAAAACATCTCATAATTTCATTATGTCGAGCTATTACATTCTTCTTTCAGTTCCGGATGTTACTGGTTGACCCTTGTGCCGAAGATTACGTGTCAGTGGTTCAAATCGTCTCTTTTAGGAATGACCATTCGTCCTGGGTTGACAAAAAAGAAACTGACCCAGTTATCAGGTCAGAGACACGCCTGGCCTGTAAGCCCTTAAAAGACCATGACTTAATAAGGATTTGTTACGTGCGCCCTTCGATGAGCAGCACCGCGCATTGACCTAAAGCTAGGTCTTGTCTCCCGACCCGCTCCTCCAAAAATAGACTAAGCATTTAAACCATTATTCTCAATCAAGTTAGTGACTATTTTAAACAAATCTCGAAATTCGAAACTACCCGTTATAGCTGGCACTACCACTCTATTGTCCACTTCTAATAAACGTGATTGACCCAATTCTGAATCATCTTCTGGAATCATATAACTGTCACCGGCATATATGAAAGGAGGATGTATAATTAATATATGATCTTGTAATACAAGGTTTGATTCTGCAAGCGGTTCGGTACGAACGAAGAAATTGAGAACAAAAGGATCGGAACTCTCTAATAGGAAATGAGAGAAAAACAAAGCAATGCCAACAACAACTACGTCATTCCGTTGTTCATCTATAGATGAAAATATCTCTTTGTCATATCGTGTCAGATGCTAACTAGAGAGTAGGGGCTCCTAGTTGATGTATAAAAAGAGAAGATAGGAGGTTCATAGTTAGTTCCCATAGTGGAAAGTGGTAACCGAACAAGACTCGCAGCTTTTACTACTTGATGAGAGACTTGAAGCACCTAGATTGGGTATAAGATAATAACAATAACGTAATCTCTCATATACTCTTTTACTTTGAAATTGAATCCCACTTTGCTTGCTAAGCACGTGACGCTGGCGTTTCTTCAAGAAGGAATCCACTTCTCCGTAACAACACCTTTCACCGTGGCCCACTTTGCTTGCTAAGCACCGGTCTTCGACTGGAGTGAAGTCGTAACAAGGTAGTCATAGGGGAACCTGTGGCTGGATCGAATCCGAGAGGGCCAAGAAAATGGATGCACGTGCTAACGCGCAACGGCTTTAAAAGTAGGATTCGTTGCTTGTTGGAACGTCAGGGAAGGGATATTAGTTCTCTCGAGCGCGCAACTGTAAGAAAAATAACAGGAATTCATCTGTCGATAAGTCCTAAAAGAGGAAGAATCGCAAAGAACAAGAGAGGTGAGATTTGCCCAATAGTCACGAATGGCCACGTTCTGTAGAGGTAACAACTCCAATCTCTTTATAAAGTATTTAGCAAAGGAGAGAGGTGTAAGCATCGCGAGGTGTTCAGCCATCTCGTACTAAAGGAAAGAAAAAGAGAAGAAATACAATAAGAAAAGTCAAGAGAAGAAATGCAATAAGCAAAGTCAAGAAAGTCATGGCTTTTCAATGAAGAAAGCGAAAATCCTTCAGATGATGGGTTCAGTTCTAGAACCGTCAATGATTGGTGAACCTGCAGACCCGTTTGCTACTCCTTGTTCGTATCTGACAATACCATACCATAATCAAAAGGTACAACGACCCGAGCTACCATACTTAACATGAATGTAGCCGAATAAATTTCTTTCACCACAAGGAGATTGGCCGATGACAGCTGCTTCAACGGCACGACCAGGCTCAGAACAGGAAGACCAAAGCATGAGTGAAAGGTACGTGCTTTGAAGCTTACGAGAATGACTCTTTTCCTTTACAAATACCTAACGGTCGTCCATGGTATTTTGGGTGGGCATCTCCGGAAATCAGCATTCCCGAGAAGCAAAAGATTGAGAGTCCAGGCGGAAAATACATGCATAGATAGTGGCCTCATGAAAAGGGCTAGCCTTACCAATTCTATATCAATTGTTTTTTATCTCCAGACCTTCCTGGAGAAATCCAATTTCTTACTTATCGATATAGTAAGTCCCGCTTTCCTAATTCATAGGATAGCACCCCTTCTCCCGAAGTTACGGGGCCATTTTTCCGAGTTCCTTCGACATGGTTCTCTGAAACGCCCTAGTATACTCTACTTGTTCCTGGAAGTTTCAACCTTGTTGACTATGGAAGGCACCTGAAGCCAGGCCGAGTCAGAAAGGTTTTGATGACGTATTGTTTTCATTGCTTAGAAGGCATCGCTCATCTTATCAATTTAATTAGAAAATTCATCGAGGAATATCGATTTAGATTATACCAATACTTGTTTATTTGTTTATTGCACAAAAAAAACTTTTTGACTTCCCGGTAGAAAGAGATTTTGCTAAGGAAAAATTTGTTATCAATAAACAAGTAATCAGAATCAGACCAACGGAGACTTCATAAGAGACCATTTGAGCTGCAGATCGTAATGCTCCTAGAAAGGAATATTTCGAGCCACAACTTGTATTCATTCAGTCATTCTACCACTTCTGGATTCTTGGACCTTGCTTCTGAATATTATCACTCTTCTATCCTATGCCCTCTTTTTGAACTGATATTACATGATAGCGGGCCATCGACTGAAGGACATATGAAGGGGGAGTGGACTCGCTAGAAAGAGGGAGGGGCTTGCGGTAAGGGGTGGCTCCCACAAAAAAGGACATGGGACTAGCGAGGGAGCCATTAGAAGGAATTTCACCCGCGTACGATCCCCAATTCTTGTTCACAGTGGATGATCTGGGTGAATTGTGACCTCGTACAATCGTGTCAGGTGACCAAGAGCCGCTTCATCACACTACTGACTTATGGGCTAACGGGTCACACTTTGGACAAGTATCCTACAAAGAGACTCCCGAAAGCCATCTTGTGGAACCTCAATATCCATAGGCTTATTAGCTAACTGACAATTGGCACAGAAAATACGCCTAGTCGCCTCTCGTGGATTTTCATAACCGTAATCTTTATGGATTCGCTCCGCCTTACGACCTTGCTTCCCACTGTATTTGGGGAACAAAAACAATAACATGAAGGGCCAAGAAGTAAATAGGATTAGGTTTGGAAGTCGAACCCTTGATACTCATTCATCCAAGCCACCTTCATGACCATTATCCGCATTCTTAACCTTGATCAGTTGGTAGCAAATCTCTTGCTCCTTGAAGGAGTAATCTGGCTAGGGACGAGAGAGTAGCTCGACCAACGGACTAGTAACTTGGCAGAGTACTCTCGAGCTTGGTTTAGCTGCTGGATTAGCTTCTTCTAGGTAAAAGCGTACAGAAGCAGGTTAGTCATTTATGCCAGTTTCATCAAGTGCTTCAGGTTAGAAAAGCCAAATCTCAGTTAGTGAATGTTTAGCCAATCCATTCCGGATCGATCCAATTGGTACAGAAGTTGCAACATAGGAAAACCATAGAAAACACGATATATTTGAATAACCCGGCGACCTACCAATTGTAGAAGTAGGATTTTTGGCAAACAATAAGCACTTAAGTAATACAATTCCAGTGTACCATCCTCAAGGATTCGAAGAAAAACCCGTTCTATACAACCAAGAAAAGAGGTTTCTATATTTCGCATCTAATAGAATTGTGTGAATATGATAACATCTTTCATTAATTATTAGAACCCAACCCGGTGGACTCAAGCTCTATTCATTGATAAGAAAAAGAAAAAACGTGAACATTGATTGGATTGATGATAAAATAGAATCCTGGGTCGCGAACAATGATTCGATTGATGATGAAGAAAGAGAATTCTTGGTTCAGTTCTCCACCATATCCTTTTTTCCACGGTTGGATTACTTGAATGTAAAAAGGTTTATCCCTGGGATTATAGACTAGACCTATACTAGTGGGCAAGCCACTCCTAGACCTCCTACAATAAGACCCAGTCCAAAAAAAAACTAAAAGAAAATTATGTATTGGTCCAATTAAATCCATTATATGTAAAATAAGAGATAAATAAGTCGAAATGTTTCATAATCTTATTGAAATGTACTGCATTACGCGATTTAAATAACGAAAAATCCAATATTTTAAAAGTGTATCTAGAATGACTGGGAAAGTGGAAAAAGGGAAGTGGAAAGAAATGCATATAAGAGATTGGGGTTTTGCCCGACGTATCCGTATCATTAGCATTGGGACTAATGGTTATCCCCCAAGGTTCAACGAATGAATGAAGCTATGGACCTCTGATGTCTCCAAGCCGGCCATAATAGAATATATAGGCGAAGCAGCCAATAACAGTCTTTTTCTCGCCTATCGATAGATAGCAGGTTGCTTCCTTCTTTGCCTTCAATTACTGTAAAGACTTATAAACTTTATTATGACCATCCCTCATTGGTTGTCCGCGGATCCCATTATCAAGAAGTGTATCCACGGCCTCTTGCACTAATTTTTCTTGACACATAACTAACTCCCCTGGCGTAGATCTACTTGTTGTTCCTAATTGTTGGTTTAGTTTATGCATGGCGAAAAGGAGCGTTGGAATGGTCTTAGCTCCTGAATATTCAGAAAATAAAAAGAAAAAGAAGAAAAAAATGACATTGAGACAATTATGAATTCCATTGAGTTTCCGGTACTTGATCAAACAACCCAAAATTCAGTTATTTCAACTACATCAAATGATCTTTCAAACTGGTCAAGTCCTTCTGAACTCAATAGGAACGGCTTCAACCATAATAGGCATGAATGAAAGGATACGAAAAGGTCATTAGAAGATAGAAGGCGAAGACCCAGGCTCAGGAAGAGGAACATCCGAAATCTATTCCTCCTCTATTATGTGTATGGAGCAATTTACTTAAGAAACCTAGTAATCTTCGCTAGTCACTATTGCTTATTGACCTTCCCCAAACTCCCTGGAATAAACTTTTGGTAAAAGTTATGTCTTGGTCCGAGTGGGGATAGTATTTCTCTTCTGCATTTCCATGGATTTTTGAAAAATCCAAACATCTCAGAGATAGATATAGAGGTAGGCCAATATCTGGTATAAAAACAAACAGTAGCAGCAAAGCAAGTAAACTAAATACTATTTTTAACCATACATAATTACATCGATCAACAAGAATTTGGTTTTTATTAACTTTATGTGTGTGTTAATAAATACGTGGACCGAAAGACAATTGAACCTTCTCGAATCGTTTCTTTTTCAAACCCATTTTTTTCTTTCTCAAGCCCTCCACACCGCACCCTTTTTCTGAACGATTTTTTAGGGACCATGGTTTTTTTGAGGGGACCATGGTTTTATTAGGCCACCTTCCCTAGAGTTATAAGGGGTGTCCTAAAGCATTGAAATGACTAACCTATCCTTAACCTAATTTAATTTAAAACCAACCTAATAACCACCTATATATATATCACCACCTCCTCCCACCACTACCTCCCACAATCCCTGATTACCACCACCACCACCCCCGATTATCACCACCACCAACCACCGATTACCTCCACCACCACCGCCCACCACCGCCGATTACCACCACCACCACCTCCGATTATCACCACCACCAACCACCGATTACCACCACCACCTTCGATTACCACCACCACCAACCACCACAACCACTATATATATATATATATAACTTAATTTAAAACATTAACAAAGATATTCTCACAAACCCATTACTTGTCATTCGTTTTTGGTTGAATAAATGAGAAGTAATCATTAAAATGAGTTGAAAATGGAAGTTGCAGAGAGGTTCAATGGAGAGTTTTTTTTTTCAGAGAAAAGTTCGGTTATCACGAATTAATTTTTTCTTAACCGAACTCCTTATATTAGAACAACACAAGTCCATAAGTTCGGTTCCTTCGGAAAATAAGGATATCACCGAACTTTAGTTTACGAAAATAATGAGAAGTCCACAAGTTCGGTTTGTTCGCAAAAATGAAGTTTTCTTTGCAACCGAATTCTACCTTTGAAACCTCGTAACCGAACTCTACCTTATTCGCCAAGAAATAAATTTCGTAGTAATCGAACGTTTGCCTAATTGCATATATGCATATATAAGCCCAGTTCGGTTGATTCGCAAAATATGTTGAAGTTTGCGAACCAACCGAACTTTTCACACTAGGTTACTTTTAACCTGCAGTTCGGTTGGGAACTTGGTTGCGTTGAAGTTTGCGAACTAACCGAAAACACAAGATGTACCCAAATAAATTGTTAAGTTCAAAGTTCGGTTACCTACCATTTTATCCTAGGTAACCGAACATTACACTTTACGACCAAAACCTCCATTAACGAGCGAGTTCGGTAACTTGCGTGTTTGGAAAACGTAACCGAACTACACTTTCAGGTAGGGCTGGCAATGGATAACCGATATCCGATATCCATTTCCGAAATCCGACATCCTATAGGATTTAATCCGACATATCGGATATCGGATATCGGAGTCCGATATTCTATCGGATATTTCCTCTTAACGATATCGATATCGGAATAGGCTGTTTCCGTTAGGTTAATATCCGATATCCGATAGTCTAGGGGTGTACTTGTAATTTCTTACCCCTAGGTATATGTGTCGCATGTCGGTAGAGAATAACCCATTTCATTCATTCTACCAAAAGTCCGTTTTTTCTCATTCTCTAACAGTGATTCACTGGTTCGTGATTTGATCGAGAGAGGGGGACTGAACGATCGATTTGATCGTGATTTGGTCGAGAATATTGATGATTAGAGACTCTCAATCAAGAAGTAAGTCATTGTTTGTGTTTTCTATTATTGTTTCGAAGTTTAGGTTTTTTTTCCCCAAATCGATTGCGTATTTAATTGTTTTTGTTGTCTATTATTGTTGCAAATAGCGGATTGTAGGTGGGTTTGATGTATATTTTGAATTATAAAATTGTATGATGTTTAATTTTGATTTTAGAGAGTTAGGGTTTGTGATGTTCTTCCCTAAATTAGAAATTAGGGTTTATAAGAAGAACTTAGAAGGGAAATAACTGTTTGAGTTTCTATTGGATTTATATGAATTTGAAATTCTTTGTTGTATGGTATCAAAAAATCAAAGTATTTGAGAACTAATTTTGTTGATTGTTAACAAGTTACAACAAAATGTAAATATCTAACAATACACTTTTTTTGGATTTCTAAATATTTGATGCTAACCAAATATTTTGGAACCCACGTATCTATCTTGTTTAACCTTATTTCTGGCATATATATACACAAGCAGAAACCTGTTTCTCCCTACAATTGTAAAGTTCTGCGCTTCGTTTGCCTTATCCTTTTTGAACTAAGTTTCTTAGCTTTTCACCTGATCACAATTATTTTGTCTTTAATTCCTTTGTTCCTTCAGCAATAGCTAGTTGCCACAGGAAATAGTTTGAAGAAGCAAGATTGATCCAAGGGTTAAAGCTTTTGTATCGTCTGGAGGATCATCTTCTTGGCACATATCAAGTAGGTTTTATATCTGTTAGTTTTCTATCTGTTAAAGCAAGTTAATGCCTAATGGATTGTTTCGAATTTGAATCTTCCTTTTAGTTTAATTTTGTCATTTCTATGTTAATATGTCGACTGATTTCAAGAAATCTTTGTGAGATTTTGCCCCTGCTACTTTCATACAATTTTGATATATTGAGTTGGTGGATGCTAAGTGCCGCTAAGTACCCAATTCTATCAAAGATAGCAAGGGATGTGTTGGTTGTTCCGGTGACCAGTGTAGCATCAGAGTCCATGTTCAGCGATGGTGGAAGGGTTCTAACAACACACAGAGCTTCATTAAGTCCAGAATTAGTCCAAGCACTTCTATGCTTAAGTGATTGGCTGCCAGGCTCCTTTGATGCAGGTAAATCTTCTTTTCCTTTGCTTAGTTCTTTTCCTTTGCTTTTCTGTGATGCATCATGTACCATTAGATGATCGAACAACAATTGAATCTTTCATTTTCTGCAACAACCAAGGAAAGAATAACCATGAGCATGACCATGAGTACTGAGTAGCATGAGTATGGACAAACATGTATAAACCCTGTTGCTAGTATAACTCCACCTGCAAATGCGCTTTTTTCATAAAGAATATATTGTTTCGTTTGTTTCGTTTTGTTTCGTTTAAACCCTGTTGCTAGTATAAACCATGTTTGCTTCTCTTTTGGTTCGTTTGTGAATGCAGATATGGAAGTCATCGACTGAAGTTGATGCAATGATGCAACATATAACCAGGCATCCAAGGAAGATCATCACTAGCAAGTTGTTTGACATTATTGTTAAGTCTATGTACAAGAAGACATGGTTTTTTCTCTTTTACTGTTGTGTACTTTAGTTTGCAGACTGTTTGGTTGGGTGTTTGTAGTTTTTTTCTTCATGTGTGATGTGACTAAGACACTGGAGTAGTGTTTGTGTGGGTTTTTCTGTCTTTCAGTTAAGCTAAACACTTGAAAATTCCGTTAAATTTCAGATTTTGCTTCTGTCTAACAAAACCGGATATTAACGGATAAAAATCCGATATCCGATAGGTTAACCTTAACCTTATCGAATTGGATTTTTGATATCCGTCGGATGTTATCGGATATCGGATATCCGATAACCCTTAACCTTAACCTATCGGTATGGCCAATATCCGACGAATATTTATCTATTGCCAGCCCTACTTTCAGGTGTGTTCGGTTACATGTTCTTGACATATGGTAACCGAAGTGGCCCAAATCTACATAAAAAATTTCATTTTTTTTGAAAGTTTGGAGCAATTCAACCAACATTATCTAAGTTTGAAGCATACCTGGGTACCCAAATACCCTTCCTCCGGTTGTGGTTGGTAAAATCCATCGTTTTTCATGTTTTCCTTCTTCATCTTCTCTAACTTTACTCTCTCAATAATTCTACTTCTTTAAAAAAAAAACCATCTGATTTTTTGATCTCACTAATTATCTTTAACTTAATCCTCTCACTAATCATTACACTAACTATTATTAACACTAACTAATCATCACCCAAAATTAATCAGGAAGGTAATTTAGGTATTAATATAAATATCTAGATAAGGGGTGACTTAGATTTATTTCTAATATCTTTACCCAAAGTAAAACCATGGTCCACCAAAAAAAACCATGGTCCCAAAAAATCGTTCTTTTTTTTTCTCCCTCTTTTACTAAATAAACCCAAATTGTTTTTCACCAGCCTCCCACACCGCACCAGTCCTGTCCTGGTCTAATTTTGACTAGACCTTATATATCCCCAATCTCACTTCTTCAGTAAACCTAGACTCATCACGTTCTTCTTCTTATTTCTCGTTCCTCTTCCTCAAACCCTAGGTTCACTCTGTAATTCGAATTTATTTATAATAAGTTAATGTATTCAAGATCAACAATGGCTTACTCGTCTCCACTGGGTTTAGTAAGTAATCTCAATTTCCTTTTTCTTTCAATTTGAATTGAAATCAAATAAGTTCGTTTTGGGTTTTCCCCCAAAGTTTGTTTAGGCTTGT
Organism: Papaver somniferum; assembly: GCF_003573695.1. Lineage (NCBI taxonomy): Eukaryota > Viridiplantae > Streptophyta > Magnoliopsida > Ranunculales > Papaveraceae > Papaver > Papaver somniferum. The sequence goes on from NC_039367.1 coordinate 140,522,668, forward strand.
CTTTTGAATTTGTTTTTCAGCTGTTAATTTGTTAAGTTGTCTTATCAGGGAGCACAACTAATTGGTGGTAGGCGTCGCCGACGTCCACACAGCAAGAAGAAGGTTGTGAAAGGAAACAACTTATCTAGTAATATCTCTAGGTTTCAAACTCATGGTCATAGTCAGAAAAAGAAGAATGAATTGGAGGTTGATATTAAAACAGCTACTTCTAGGTTTCAATTGAAACCCCATGGTCATAGTCAGAAAAAGAAGAATGAATTGGACGTCGATATTAAAACAGCTAGTTCTAGTTTTCAATTGAAACCCCATGGTCAGAAAAGGAAGCAGCAATTTCAAGCTGAGATTAAGGAGAAGAAGGGCAGAGGTAATGGTTGTGTCAACTTCAGTAGTACTAGTATTTTCAATTTCAATGATAATCAAGAAGATGTTATAGCACGGGAAATTCTCAGTTGGTTACCGGTGAAGTGCTTGATAAGATTTAAATCTGTATGCAAATATTGGTTTTCAGTAATTGAAGAAGATGTTGGATTTATAAGTCTACACCTTGAGCGGTCTAGAGCACGACCATGCCTTCTCGTTGCTAATTTAATTGATAATCGTTCTAAATATGAATTTATGACTGCCAGTCTAGTATTTGGGGATGAAGGAGCTATATTGGCAGCAAAATTTCACACAATAAGAGAGATTGAATTTGGTGGTCCTGATTTAATGTTAAAGCCAGTATTTGGGTTAATTGGGTTCTTTGGTGAAAGAAGAGATGACCCCGGTGTTTGCATTTTTAACTTAAGTACCCGGAAAATGACACCTTGGGTTGTAAGCAACTTGTTAAGAGATGTGCGTAGAAAAGACCTTGAAGCGTCTAATAAAATTGCAATGGCTACATGCACATTAGGATATGATCCCATCTCTAAAGAGCATAAAGTGGTTGGTATATGGAGGTCTTCGCAACCTTCTTATGTAGTTTGTGAGGTGTTGACAGTTGGAGATAATGAATGGAGACGGATTGATGAGGTACCACCACATGATATAGAATTACACAGATCTTCAGTTTATATAAATGGTTCTATTTATTATACCACTAAGTTTCTTGGAATGTTTGAAGCCGGTGAAAAAGAGAAAAAGTTCATAGTGGGATTTGATGTTGGAAGTGAGAAGTTTAGAGCAATTAGGGTCCCTAGCTACATCTTTGAACAACCTGAAAATTACAATTTTCGTTTCTACCATATCATGCTGTTAGAATTAAATGGACGCTTAGGTTTATTTAGTATACTTGAAAAGAGTGGTTACACACCTAAGTTATGGGTATTGAGTGAAGATAGAAACAGGAAAAACTCAAGAAATTCTTGGACTGAGGTTTCCATTCAGCTACCCTACACTTTGGGAGGAGGTCGCTGTGATTTTGCTTGTGATCCAGTTCCAGGGACAGATCAATTAATCTTAACCTCTTATTTGAAAACATCTGGCGGTAAGATATCTGAATCTACATGCCATTCGTATAATTGGAAAAAGAAGACGTCCAATGCAATTGATTTCAGTGGGATTTCCTCAGCTCCTCGTTTTTCCTCCGCATCAACGGTTGGATCTTTCTTTGAGAGCCTCTTTCCCATCCAAAAGGGCAGGTAAGAGGAAAGTTTCTTTGTTTGATATATCAACAACCTAGACACTGTAACTTGCATACTTAAGAGTTTTCTGATGTCGGAAAGTACTAGAACTTCACTGTCAACTTTATCTTGGGATAGCCCAACTTCTATAATTAGAAAAATTGACAGAATGCTCTTATGAACCCGAAAATGCATGTAAGCTTAAACATATCCATGCATTCACATGATAGCAGAATGCTTTATGAACATGAATACTATCCAGTCAAAATAGAGATGTTTGATATTGGCTCTTGTGTTCTCCAAATTCATGAGTATTGCCGCCAGCTTTCAGGCACCCATGAGCTTCTTTTTAACCAGAGTATCTAGATTTATGATTTGCCCACCTTTCTACTGTAGTTATTCTTTGATATATGACTACGTTGACTTAAGTTACTTGCAAGATGATGTTTAATTATGGTTGAACTGGAGATGTTGGACCTTTTGGTGAAATCCTTATCGGCTTATCAAACTTCCTCAGTACTAACTGTTGGGTAGTGGCTTATATCGATATGTTTTTGTGTATTGAATATTATTAAAACTCGTATGTAAATGCATCCTCATAAGGATTGAGGAGTCCACATTCAATTTTTGTACTGACAGCTCATTTAGTGATGAATAATGATATTTCTATTTTCACATTCTGGTTTCATATTAAGCTAGGCTATTACAGTTGGTATATTCTGTCTTTGATTCCCGTAGAAAAATTTAAACACTAGGCGTCCAGTAACAATTTGAACGATGTTATGGCTTTCCTGTCACGTGCTAGAGTTTATGAATAAGTGACTTTGCGGGTAGTAAAACTCCAGATTATGGAGGCAATGTGAAACTATCAAACCAACTACATACATATAATAGCTGGTAGCAAGTAACAGCCTGTATATTCCAGTTACCCTGTCAAAATAGTTTGTGACCCTCTTCCTTTTATGAGCAATTGCAGCGATTTCACAGAATTTTTGTGGTCTGATCTCTGTTGATTACTACTGTTCTGCGGAATTTGTTGCATCTGGTTTGTTTGCATGTCTAGTTTGGAAATTGATCTTTTGTTTGAAGGAATACTAGAAACAAAAGGCATACTCTGAGAGTCAAACCTCGAAACATGCTTATCAACTACATCCTAATTCCTAAAGTGGCCCAACTGCTCTATCTGGAGTTGCTGGTAACAAATTATAGAATGCTTTTTAGAAGCAAAAAAACATATTAGCTCTAACATATCCATGTAATCAGAGGATACCTCTATTTAGAGTTGCTCGGAACAAATTACAGCCATGATCTTAAGAATCCAAAGAAATGTATTAGCTTAAGATATCCATGTTATCAGAGGATAGCAGAGTTCCCTGTGAACATGGATTCCTCCGGTCATGATAGAAATGTCATATAGGCACTGCAGCAATCTTTCAAGACCTGTGACCTTTTGTCAACAAGAGTTGCAAGGGCCACGTATACAGCGTGTCAGACAATTATTGAGATAGGGTTTCCTCCTACAATAGAGCCTCTTCTGGAAGATAGATGAGATTCCTAGCATTTATGATATTTTTGTCAGAAAGAAGTAACTGCATAGACATATTAAGTGCATTCACAAAGATAAAGTGACAGAAAGAAAGTCTAATAATGTAGAACGATCAAGACATGGTCACTCTCTTACCTTGCAGTTTTCAAATTCGACTGACATATTCTCGCTGTTTATAGTAAAATATTGGGAATTCAAACCATGGTCCAAGTGTATCCCTTCCACTAAATAGAGATTGTTCTTCCTCCCTACTGTAACCTGTATTTCAGCAATTATAATCCCAACTCTGTAGTTATTCCTCGTACCTGCACTAACAGCCGCCACATCTTGACTTCATATCTATGTCCTTGTTGAATCATTTTTTTCCTTTCTTTGGAGAAGTATTGTTTTTTCTTAAACACGGTAAAGTCAAACTAATATTACTGCCTCCACTGTTGTCATATGAGCAGCTATAGAGGTTCGGGAGTTGATGAGCTGATTGTTGAAGACTCCTCCTGGAAGAGATAAGTTGGTGGCGATTGATTGTTGGATCAATCTGGGGGTCTTACTGTTACACTGTCTTCATTGGGTTCTCTTGGTATGTCTTTTTTGTATGCTCTAAATTATTTTGTCCTCTACACATGCGGTTCGGGAGTTGATGAACTGATTGTTGAAGACTCCTCCTGGAAGAGACAAGTTGGTGGTGATTGATCGTTGGATAAGTCTGGGGTTCTCACTGTCAACAATATGTTCTCTTGGTGTGTCAGCATTAGGTTCTCTTCTGATGTTTGTCTTAAATTATATTTAGCAAGTACTCTAGATTAGTTTGTCCTCCACGCATGCTGCTCTTTTGTTTTTAAACTTTAAAGTTATAAACTGGTAGTACAATGGTGGTGTTCAAGTCTTGGTTTCTGTTGGGTCTCTATTTTCCGGGAATCTTGTCGATGTACAGATTTTTCCTCGGCTACCCTAAATGTTGCTTGTTACACCCTAACTGTTGTTTGCTTGGTGTAGTGGCTGATTGTCGTGATTTTGCAGACCTTTAAAAACATTATGGCAAGCAAACAAACAAACAAATTGAACACCCAGGTGGTTGTGGAAAAAGAGCTTTCTCAAGTTCTGATAAACCGTTTGGGGGGTAAAAAGAAACTGTTAATATGGACGGGAAATTGTTTATTGATTTATTTGGTTTATTGGAAGTGTAATGATGGAGAAAATCTTGAAAAGAACCTGTTACCTTGTAATGGAAACTTGAGGGTTGAAAACTTGAAAGCCTTGAGACTGAGAGTAAGTGATGTTCAAACCTTGAAGAGAGCCACATTTTGCTGAAGGCTGCCACTAATTGTTGTTTTGCCTCGAATCCAAAATCTGACTGTAGTCCACCTACCCTACATGAAGCACCTTTCAAAGCCAGGGAGCCCGACCCAACCAGTCCAGTTACCGTCGATATATCATAAAATCTACCAGCATCTCAATCTCAACTCATTAAAGATGAAATCATGAAAGTCTTCACCTAGAACTGGCAAGGTCATAACTGGAAGCTCACCCGAGATCATCTCCACCAAGTGAAAAGATTCACAAATACCCTGTTAGATTTTTGTTAGAGGGAGAGCAAAATATATGTGATCCGTACTTGACTCACTTACTAAATCACTCGTTAGATATTTTTTGACTCGGACCATAATATCCTTACTAACGCATGTTTTTAACCTAGGGCAAAATTTTCATAAATTGAAGTCCTCCATGTCTTCTCGAGTAAAGGTCGAAGCTGCACCTTATTTTATTTTATTTTTTTGGTATACAAAAGAAGAATAACAGAAAGACAAAGACTAAGAGGAACTTATTCCTGCTCTGTTGAGAAAGTTTCCAGGAATTTTGTGTTGTCCACTTCACTTAGATTTTATTGGATAAAGCAAATGTTGCAAGAGAATGTGATGCACTGTTTGCGTTAGAACGATTTTTTAGGGACCATGGTTTTTTTGAGGGGACCATAGTTTTATTGAGCCACCTTTCCTATAGTTATAAGGGGTGTCCTAAAGCATTGAAGTGACTAACCTACCCTTAACCTAATTTAATTTAAAACCAACCCAATAACCACCTATATATATAACCACCACCTCCTCCCACCACCACCTCCCACCATCGCCGATTACCACCACCACCACCTCCTATTATCACCACCACCAACCACCGATTACCACCACCACCACCGCCCACCACCGCCGATTACCACCACCACGACCTCCGATTATCACCACCACCAACCACCGATTACCACCACCACCTCCGATTACCAACACCACTATATATATATATATATATAGCTTAATTTAAAAAATTAACAAAGATATTCTCACAAACCCATTACTTGTCATTCGTTTTTGGTTGAATAAATGAGAAGTAATCATTAAAATGAGTTTAAAATGGAAGTTGCGGAGAGGTTTAATGGAGGGTTTTTTTTTCAGATAAAAGTTCGGTTATCAAGAATTAATTTTTTTCTTAACCGAACTCATAGTTCGGTTGATTCGCAAAAAAATACTTTTAACCGAACTCCTTGTATTTGAACAACACAAGTCCATAAGTTCGGTTCCTTCGCAAAATAAGGATATCACTGAACTTTAGTTTACGAAAATAATGAGAAGTCCACAAGTTCAGTTCGTTCGCAAAAATGTTAAGTTTTCTTTGTTACCGAACCCTACCTTTGAAACTTTGTAACCGAACTCTACCTAATTCGCCAAGAAATAAATTTTGTAGTAACCGAACATTCGCCTAATTGCATATATGCATATATAAGCCCAGTTCGGTTGATTCGCAAAATATGTTGAAATTTGTGAACCAACCGAACTTCTAACACTAGGTTACTTTTAACCCGCAGTTCGGTTGGGAACTTGGTTGCGTTGAAGTTTGCGAACTAACCGAACACACAAGATGTACCCAAATAAATTGTTAAGTTCAAAGTTCGGTTACCTACCATTTTATCCTAGGTAACCGAACATTACACTGTACGACCAAAACCTCCATTAACGAGCGAGTTCGGTAACCTGCGTGTTTGGAAAACGTAACCGAACTACACTTTTAGGTGTGTGTTCGGTTACATGTTCTTGACATATGGTAACCGAACTGGCCCAAATCTACATAAAAAATTTCATTTTTTTTGAAACTTTGGAGCAATTCAACCAACATTATCCAAGTTTGAAGCCTACCTGGGTACCCAAATACCCTTCCTCCGGTTGTGGTTGGTAAAATTCATCATTTTTCATGTTTTCCTTTTTCATCTTCTCTAACTTTACTCTCTCAATAGTTCTACTTCTTTAAAAAAACCACCTGATTTTTTAATCTCACTAATTATCTTTAACTTAATCATCTCACTAATCATGACACTAACTATTATTAACACTAACTAATCATCACCCAAAATTAATCAGGAGGGTAATTTAGGTATTAATATAAATATCTAGATAAGGGTGACCTAGATTTACTTCTAATGTCTTTACCCAAAATAAAATCATGGTCCCCAAAAAAAACCATGGTCCCCAAAAAATCGTTCTTGCATTATTGGGGACAAAGTTGAAATCCACCAGGGTAAATAGATTTCCGGATCCTACAAGGGGATGATGGAGATTCGCCTCTTAAGAGCTTTAACGACCACATCCCAATCACCTTGGATGACCACTGATTGAATTCCTAACCAGGCTGCAAGCTCAGCGACTAAAAGGAATCCCTCAGCTTCAGCCAGCACTGGCATATTCGATGATCCTAGTCTAGTGCAAATACCGCAACACGTACCTTCTGAGTTTCTGGCAATAGTTGTAGTGGCATAACGTCCATCCCTAACCGCCGCATCCAGCTTCCAGTTCTGTCTCTTAATTGAAGCTGTAATACTCCCTCCATCTCTAAAAGATAGGCAGGTTGGTATGTAAATTCACACACAAACCTGCCTATCTTTTAGAGATGGAGGGAGTATAAATTAAACCTGTAGAACGCAATCTTAAGAATGCCATAGACGTTCACTTGTTTCCTCTCAAAAAGCAGGAAGTTTAATTTTTGCTTTCCACAAAGCCCAGCAGATTGAAGCTCCCATTGGAAAGGTCACATTCGTGACCTAATAACCACTCTTTGACCACGGTAGACAGAATTAATTAATTGGTGGTTGTCTTGTAATTTCATACCAAGTGGAGATGAGAACCAAACTGTTTGAGCTAGACTGCAATGGATGATAAGAAGATGGTCGATACTCTCTTCATGCGAATTGCAAGATCTTCTCTATCTTCATCTTCGAATCTTCTCTATCTTCATCTTCGAGTTCAATTTCTGATCCAGTTTCAATGTCTCGCCTCATTGATTCTCATGTTTCTTCTATTACTTCAGTTCCTCTTCATACACTGGCAAATATCATTCCTTTAAAGCTTCAGGATGATATTTTTTTAACCTGGAAATCGTTAATTACTCCGGTTATTCATAAGTTTCATGTTCTTGGATATGTTGATGGATCCACTCCTTGTCCTCCTCAATTCATTCCATTAGGTACCATATCTGCTCCGAATGTAAATCCAAATAATGCTATTTGGCAAGATGAGGATACGTGTGTTCTTCTACTTTTCAATGCTTTAATGTCTGCTTCTGTAATTGTTCATGTTGCTGATTGCTCAACTTCCAAGGATTTATGGGATAATCTTCAAAAACGGTTTGGTGCTTCATCTTCTGCTCATAATATGGGATTGCTTTCACAATTGACTTGCAACCATAATTCTACAGGTAAAACTAGGATTCAGAAGAATTTTACTGAAGAAAACCCGAAATTCTGTCGGTGAGTTTAGAGCTCTACTGAAGAAATTAGTGCGCCACTAGTCTACTAACTCGTCATGTAAAATTCAAAGCAGTTGGCTCCTCGTGAGTTATCCCATAAATCCTTGCATTCTATTCTCTGTCTCGGTTTAATCATATATTTCTGGAAGCAATATATTGTTTTACTTAAACAATGTCAGGTCAAACTAATACTGCCCTTTTGTCATTTATGAGCAGTTACAGAGATTGGGGGAGTTGATGAGCTGATTGTTGAAGACAATTGGAAGAGAAAAATCAATATGGGCTCTCACTGTTACCCTGTCAAAAATATGTTGTTTTGGTCAGTCAGCATTAGGTTCTCTTGGTCGTATCTGTCTTATGTTGTATTATACAATCTACATTATTTTTTCCTCTGCAGTTGTGGTTTTTCTATTAGGACTGGTTATGAACTTCTCTATATCTTGACCGGAAAGTTATAAACTTGTGTTATGCTCATGGTGACTGTTGGTCTGTATTTCTTGGAAATCTTGTTAATGGAAATTTTTTATCCATGGCTAATTGTTTGGTTTATTGACCGATTGTGGTGATTTTGTACACCTTTAAACACATTATTGCAAACAAGTTGAGCACCCAGCTGGTTTTGCGAGACCTTTTTTGAAGTTCTCATAAGCGGAACAGTGTGGGGGTAAAAAGAACCTGCGGTTCTTTGAATTTATGCTACTGTAAATTATCCTGTTTTGTAATCTTGAGAGTTGAAATCCTGTAAACTCCAAAGTCTTTTGTTGCCAAAGAGTCGGTCATTCACCCAAATTTGACTGTTGTAACGTGTAAATTTATTTATATACAATATTTTTTTTTCTTTTACTACATCAACCCCAATTGTTTTTCTTTGAATCCCCCCAGACATATGGAATATCCCAAACAAATACCTTTGTCTTCACTAAAAACCCTAGATTAATCGAGTTCTTCTTCTTCTTCTTCCCTTCCACAAACCATAGATTCCGTAATTTAATTTTATTTATTTTTTAGGTGAACGACAATGGCGCTCATGTCTCCACTTTGTTAGGGTTCTAAACCTTTACACTGGATATAAGCTTGGAAGAACTAAGAAAAACAAGGATAAAACCCTTTTTCCTGGAGTTAGCAGTCTTTGCCTTTGGTAACGAATTGAATAAACTTCTTATAATTGATAACTGATAAGTGACAAGCTTAGGGTCGAGCTATATATAGCTGAATAAACTTGATAAGCAAGCAAACTAACTAAAGAAACATGTTAAACTAGGAAACTGAATGCTAACTGCGTAAGGAAAACAAATACCAACAAATAAGCTAAGTGTAATAGAGGAAATAGGTGTTGGCACCGCAACATCCCACCCTGCTTAAAACAAGGCTTGTCCTCAAGCCTCTAACTGTGGAAAGCGTGCAACAAGATCATAAGCATCTTCCCAAGTTGCATCATCTCTGGAATGACCCTTCCATTTGATCAACCATTTTGTAGTAGCTATGTTTCCCTTCTTATACATCTGTCTGTCCAAAATTTCTTCTGGCTCCCATTTATCATAATCAATAATGGCAGGCAATGAGGCTTCAACAGCAGAAGTAGTGCCTAACTTCAGTTTTAACTGAGATACATGAAAAACTGGATGTATTCTACTAGTGCTAGGAAAGTCCAGTTTATATGCCACAGTTCCAATTCTCTCAAGAACTTTAAATGGACCATAAAAACGGGGTGATAGCTTTGAAAAAGACTGATTAGAAACTGTTATATGTCTGTAAGGTTGGAGACGTAGATAAACAAAATCACCAACTGAAAACTGTCGTTCAGTTCTATGAGAGTCGGCATATTTCTTCATTCGATCTTGTGCAACAGACAAATGATACTTTAACAGCTTGATTGTGTGATCTCTGGCACGTAAGTTCAAATCCACATCATGCACAGGGGTTGATCCAGGTAAATAAGCTGAAATTACTGGTGGAGGGTGGCTGTAAAGAGCTTCATATGGAGTCATCTTAATGGCAGAGTGATAGTTGGTTTTATACCACCACTCGGCCCAAGCTAACCACTTAAACCAATCTTTTGGTTTCATTCCTGCAAAGCATCGAAGATAACACTCCAGTGTACGATTTGTCACTTCTTTTTGGCCATCACTTTGCGGATGATAAGCTAAAGTCTTGCATAGTTGTGTGCCCTGCATTGTAAAATAAGCTTCCCAGAAATTACTCATGAATACAGGGTCTCTATCACTTGTGATGGTCTTTGGCATTCCATGTAGACGCACTACCTCGCGCACAAATACATCATCTATGGTGCTTGTAGAATATGGATGAGATAATGAAACAAAGTGCGCATATTTGGTGAGACGATCAACAACTACCTAGATGGAAGTCTTACCATGAGTAAGTGGAAATCCGTATATGAAATCCATAGAGATGTCAATCCAAACATCAGAAGGAATCGGAAGAGGACTTAAAAAGCCAGGAGGAGACACAACTTCTGTTTTATTACGTTGACAAGTCTCACAATGTAAAATAAATTCCTTAATTGAATGCTTCATGCCAGACCAGTGAAAATTGTGCTGCAGTCGATTGAAAGTTCTCAAATAACCAGAGTGACCACCCAATGGAGTAGAATTAAAATCATGGAGAAGTTTTTTACACCATTCTGAAGAAGAAACAACCACAATTCTTCCTTTATAACGCAACACACCATTTAAGTAAGAATAATGACGTTTATTATTAGGGTTGAGTTGCAATTGATAAATTAATTCCCGTAAAGTTGGATCATTATGACATTCCGCAATAATGTCATCTACGCCAGAGAAAATGGGTGCAGTTATTGCCAATAATTTTGGATTAACAAGTCGAGACAAAGCATCTGCATCTTTGTTTGTTGAGCCACTGCGATAAATGATTTCATAATCATATCCCAGTAATTTTGAAACCCACTACTGTTGTTCAATGGAAGAAAGACGTTGCTCCAAAAAATATTTCAAACTTCTATGATCTGTATAAATCTTGAAATGTCGACCAAGCAATTAGAGTCTCCACTTATTTACTGCAGAGACAATAGCAAGCATTTCTTTGTCATAAACAGATAAGTTGAGATTCTTACCAGATAAGGGCTTACTGTAAAAAGCTACAGGTCGTGCAGATTGCATTAATACATCACCAATACCACCACCAGAAGCATCACACTCTAGATAGAATTCTTTTGAAAAATCAGGTAGTATAAGAACAGGCGTAGTAGTTAAAGCATGTTGTAGTGATTTGAAAGCAACAATTGTTTCTTCTGTCCATTTAAATGCATCCTTCTTAAGAAGTTGAGTTAAAGGAGCATTAATTTTCCCAAAATCCTTCACAAATTTTCTATAATAGCCAGCTAAACCTAGAAAACCTCTAAGTTCTTTGACTATTGAAGGAATCTTCCAAGAAAGAATGCATTCTATCTTCTCTGATTGCACGAAAACACCATAAGACGAAATTACATGGCCTAGCGATAGAACCATTCAAATCTTAAAATAGGAAAAGAAGGAAAGAAAAAAAACAAAACACTGCGGTAGTAAATCTCTTACCAGGTCTTAAATATTAAAGTTAACCTAATAAACCTAAGTCGACGATGACGCCTATGTTAATGAGGCAAACATGTAAGTGCATAATGAGACAAATGGAAATAATTTCATTATACTTCTAAATAAGATTTTAATGTTGAAAATGATTTACAATGCCGATAAGATGAGTAAAAATTTACTTTGCTAATGGCCTTTCATTGTATTTTTATGTTTATAAAAACATGTACACGGGCACCAATACCTCATGGTCAGCGGTGTGTCATAAATAAGAGCTGTGAAAGAAATGGCGAACGAAGAAAATAATTTTAGAATCATTTACGTCCAAGTTTTGTAAGTGATCGAGTTTCAAAATCATCCTATAAAACCCTAATTTACTTATGGCAAGATCATAGACAGTGTAATTTGTCGTTTTTGGACTTCTAAAACGAGACGATCCGGTCGCGAAAAATCCTAAGTCTTAAATTTCACGAGGAATACATAAATATGCTCCAAAGACCTTAAGAATACACTTTTATAATATTTTGCATATCTTACGGAGGAAATCAAGTACTATGGGCGAAATTTAAGGTTTTGAAGGGCTTCCACCATCATAAAGATTTCTTCTTACTTTCTTATACATGAGTGTTTCTACATCCATATGAATAGCTATACACCTAATGATTGAGAATGAATTCTAAGTTCTATGTACAACTTGAATAAATATAAAAAATTATTTGATGTTCTTCACATGATTATTGTTTTTTTTTTATATATAAAAAGAACGTCAATGATTGTTGACATGACCAACTAAATTGATTTAACTTAATTCTAGTAAAGAGTTAGAAGATAAGTGATAGTCTAATAACTTACATACAAGTAAAGAACGTAGGACCTTGCTGAGGGATTCTGTGGAGCAATCACGTGTAAACAACAATTAAAACCTCAAGGTCTAAAAAGGATGCAGGAATTTGAGGTTGAGGATGAGAGTGAGGAGAAGAAGGTTAGAGGTTCTAGGTTTCAGTTAAAACGTCATGGTCAGAAAAAGAAGCAGGAATTGGAGGTTGGGATTCAGGAGAAGAAAAGCAGAGGTAATTTCATTAAAACTAGTGTATTCAATTTCAGTGATGATCAGGAAGATATTTTATCTCGTGAAGTTCTTAGCTGGTTACCAGTAAAGTCTCTCATGAGATTTAAATCTGTCTCCAAGTATTGGTGTTCTTTAATTCAAGAGGATACCACATTTATCAATCTTCACCTTGAGCGATCAAAATTACGGCCATGTCTCCTAGTGGAAAATATAATTGATAATTTTACAAAATATTAAATTATGACCGGTGATCTAGTGTTTGGAGGCAAGGAGAGAAGAGCAATATCGGCTGCAACTTTTCACACGATAAGAGATATTGATTTTGCTGGTTGTGACTTGATGTTGAGACCTGTATTTGGGTTGACAGCATTCTTTGGTGAAGGAAGAGATGACCCTGGTGTTTGCATATGTAACTTAAGTACCCGGGAAGTAACACCTTGGATTGTATCTAACTTGTTAAGAGATGTGCGTAAAGAAGACCTTGAAGTGTCTGATGAAATTCCAATGGCTACATGTACATTAGGATACAATCTTACCTCTAAAGAGCATAAAGTGGTCGGGATATGGAGGTCTTCGCGACCTTCTTATGTAGTTTGTGAGGTGTTGACAGTAGGAGATAATGAATGGAGATGCATTGATGAGGTACCACCACATGATATAGAATTATACGAATCTTCTGTTTATGTAAATGGTTCCATATATTATACCACTGAGTTTCTTGGAATATTTGAAGCTGGTGAAAAGGAGAAAAAGTTCATAGTGGGATTTGATGTTGGAAGTGAGAAGTTTAGAGCAATTAGGGTCCCTAGCTACGTCTTTGAACAACCTGAAAGTAATCATTCTCGTTTATACATATACAGTATCATGCTGTTAGAATTAGATGGACGCTTAGGTTTATTTTTACATGAAAAGAGTGGTACACCTAAGTTATGGGTATTGGATGAAGATAGAAACAGGAAGAACTCAAGAAGTACTTGGACTGAGGTTTCCATTCAGCTACCCTACACATTGGGTGGAGCTCGATGTGAATTTTCTTGTGATCCAGTTCCAAGGACAGATCAAATGATCTTAACCTCTTATGTGGAAGCATCTGGCGGTAAGATATCTGAATCTACATGCCATTCGTATAATTGGAAAAAGAAGACTGTCAATGCGATTGATTTCAGTGGGATCTCCTCAGCTCCTTGTTTTTCCTCTACATCAACTGTTGGAACTTTCTTTGAGAGCCTCTTTCCTGTCCAAAAGCGCAGGTAAGATGAACGTTTCTTTTTTTATTTGTTTGATATATCAATAACCTAAACACTGTAACTTGCATACTTAAGAGTTTTCTGATGTCAGCAACACGAGGGTTAAGTACTAGAACTTCACTGTCAACTTTATCTTGGGATAGCCCAACTTCTATAATTAGTAATTACAGTTGCTCGGAAAAATTGACAGAATGCTCTTATGAACTAGAGTATCTAGATTTATGCTTTGCCCACCTTTCTACTGTTGTTATTCTTTGATATGTGACTATGTTGACCTAAGTTACTTGCAAGATGATGTTTAATTATGGTTGAACTGGAGATGTTGGACCTTTTGGTGAAATCCTTATCAAACCTCAATCCTCATTACTAACTGTCGGTAGTGGCTTATATCAGTATGTTTTTGTGTTTTGAGATTACCTATCTAGAATATTATTAAAACTAGTATTTAAATTCATCCTCATAAGGATTGAGGAGTCTACACTCAATTTTTGTACTTACAGCTCCTTTAGTGACAGATGATGAATGATGTTTCTATTTTCACATTCTGGTTTCATATTAAGCTAGGCTATTACAGTTGGTATATTTTGTCTTTGATTCCCGTAGAAAAATTTAAACACTAGGCGTCCTGTAACAATTTGAACGATGTTGTGGCTTTCCTGTCACATGCTAGAGTTTAAGAATAACCGACTTCGCGAGTAGTAAGAATCCAGATTATGGAGGCAATGTGAAACTATTGAACCAACTAGCACATATAATAGCTGGTAGCAAGTAACAGCCCGCATATTCCACTTACTCTGTCAAAATAGTTTGTGACCCTCTTCCTTTTATGAGCAATTGCAGCAATTTCACAGAATTTTTGTGGTCCGATCTCTGTTGATTACCACTGTTCTGCGGAATTTGTTACATCTGGTTTGTTTGCAGGTCTAGTTTGGACATTGATCTTTTGTTTGAAGGAACAGTAGAAACAAAAGGCACACTCTGAGAGTCATACCTGGAAACATGCTTATATATCAACTGCATCCTAATTCCTAAGTGCTAGTTGAACACTGCCTTTTACTTCAATCAACTAAAGATGTCAAAATCCACACTGCTAACAAAATCATTTTTCTAAATTACACTAGTAGTCAGCAAGGTACCATTATTTGAAGATGACCCAATTAGCTCAGTTGAGGTTAAGGACAGATTGGAATCATAAATCATGTTAGTTATCAGAGAGATCTCCGCATATTTCACTGTCAGTTTTGTCTAGGGATTTTTTTTTTTGATCGATAAAGCAGTTGGGCAGTTGGGATAGCCCAACTGCTTTATTCAGAGTTGCTGGTAACAAATTATAGAATGCTTTTAAGAACCAAAAAAACATATTAGCTTAAACATATCCATGTAATCAGAGGATACCCCTATTTAGAGTTGCTCGGAACAAATTACAGCTATGCTCTTAAGAATCCAAAGAAATGTATTAGCTTAAAGACATCCATGTAATCAGAGGATAGCGAAGTTCCCTGCGATTATGGATTACTCCGGTCGTGATGGGAATGTCATTTAGGCCCTGCAGCAATCTTTCAAGACCTGTGACCTTTTTTTCAACAAGAGTTGCAAGGGCCACGTATACAGCGTGTCAGATAATCACTGAGATAGGGTTTCCTCCTACAATAGAGCCTCTTCCGGAAGATAGATGAGATTCCTAGCATTTGTGATATTTTTGTCAGAAAGAAGTAACTGTATAGAGAAATTAAGTGCATCCGCAAAGATGAAGTGACAGAAAGAAAGTCTAATAATGTAGAACGATTAAGACATGGCCACTTCTCGCTGTTTATAGTAAAATATTGGGACTTCAAACCATGGTCCAATTGTATCCCTTCCACTAAATGGAGGTTGTTCTTCCTCCCTACTTTAATATGTATTTCAGCAATCATAATCCCAACTCTGTAGTTATTCTCTGTACCTGCACTAACAGCAGCAACATCTAGCATTCATATCTCTGTCTTTGTTGAATCATTTTTTTTCTTTTCTTTAGAGCAGCATTGTTTTTTTCGTAGACACTTTAAATTCAAACTAATATTACTGCATCCATTGTTGTCATCATCTATGAGCATCTATAGAGGTTCGGGAGTTGATGAGGTGATTGTTGAAGACTCCTGGAAGAGATATGTTGGTGGCGATTAATCATTGGATCAATCTGGGCTCTTACTGTTACACTGTCTCCATTGGGTTCTCTTGGTATGTCTTTTTTATATGCTCTAAATTATTTTGTCCTCTACACATGCGGTTCGGGAGTTGATGAACTGATTGTTGAAGACTCCTGGAAGAGACAAGTTGGTGGTGATTGATCGTTGGATCAGTCTGGGGTGCTCACTGTCAACAATATGTTCTCTTGGTCTGTCAGCATCTTAGGTTTGTCTTAAGTTATATATAACAAGTACTCTAGATTATTTTGTCCTCTACGCATGCTGTTCTTTTTGTTACATCCTATGTTTCTTTATTAGGGTTCAGTTGCTAATGAACTTCTTTGTATCTGTTTAAACTTTAAAGTTATAAACTGGTAGTACACTGGTGGTATTTTAGTCTTGGTGTCTGTTGGTCTCTATTTTCCGGAAATCTTGTCGATGTACAGATTTTGCCTTGGCTACCCTAACTGTTGTTTGCTATGGCAAGCAATCAAACAAACAAATTGAACACCCAGGTGGTTGTGGAAAAACCCGTTCTCGATAAACCGTTTGGGGGCAAAAAAACCCTATTATGATGGAAGGGAAATTGTTTATTGATTTGTTAGTTTCTTGACAATAACCTGTTACCTTGTAATGGAAACTTGAGGGTTGAAAGCCTTGAGACTGAGAGTAAGTGATGTTCAAACCCTGAAGAGAGTTGAGAACTTGAGAGCCACATTTTGCTTAAGGCTGCCACTAATTGTTCTTTTGCCTCGAGTTCAAAATCTCACTGTAGTGTAAGCCACCTCCCCTACCTGAAGCACCTTCGAGGCAGTCACCACCTCCCATCTTCTCAATCCCCACAATTCCTTTCAAGCCAGCGGGCTCAACCCAACCCAACAAGTCCAGTTACTGCCGATCCATCGTAAAATCTACCAGCATCTCAATCTCAATTCATTAAAGATGAAATTGAAACCCCTTGTGGAAATAACTGGAAGCTCACCCGAGATCATCTCCACCAAGTGAAAAGAGAGCGAAAATTGTACTTGACTCACTAAGTTGGCTCGTTAGATGTTTTCTGACTCGGACCAAAATATCCTTATTGACACATGCTTTTAATCTAATGCAAAATATTCATAAATCAAAGTCCTCTATGTCTTCTCGAGTTTTTTTTTTTAAAGAATAACAGAAAAACAAAGACTAAGAGGAACTTATTCCTGCTCCGTTGAGAAAGTTTCCAGGAATAATTTTGTCTGTTGTCCACTTTACTTAGATTTTATTGGATAAAGCAAAGGAAAATTTGTTGTTTGATCCTAGGCCCGTATAGTTATTTATAATAGGGTCCAACCGGATTTTATCTTTATCATAAGGTCCAAAGTTTTTTAAATCAAGAAATTGACTACTATACCCTACAACTAAACACGTGTGAAACACCAGATTTCTCAGTATTCCACATATGTACTGTTGATCTATAATCTAAAAAACAAATGATGTTAAAAACAAGTAATAAGTCTATGAAAAACAGAATCGAACACTTTTATTTCAGTATTCCATATACATATACTTGTGGATCAATTTTTTTTTTTATAAAACTACAAAGAATAACAAAACCAAAGCAGTATGTTTCAGTATTCCATATATGTACTGCTGATTCATAATCTAAAAACAACTGTATGTCAAAAACAAGTAATGAATCTATAAAATTACAGTACTGAAACACTTTTATTTCAGTATTTCATATACGTACTTTTGTATTATACAAAAAAATGATAAAACTATTTAAAAAAAAAACAAACAAACTAGCAATAGACTTGTATCCCACACTCTCATTTCTCCTTTAATTTCCCATACAAACACCACCTGCAAAAAAAGGTTCAATATTTATTAGGCTATAACATTCGGAAATCGATTTCAGAGAATCCAAAACCAAATCAAAGCAGTATTTTTCAGTATGTCATATCTGTACTAATGCATTCATAATCTAAAAATCAACTGCATGTCAAAGAAAAATCATGAATCTATGAAAAACCAGAATTGAAGCACTTTTGTTTCAGTATTCCATATATGTACTTCCGGATTAAAAAGGAGAAGAAGAAGATAAAACTATAAAAATAGCAAAATCAAAGAAGTAATTTTCAGTATACCATATACGTACTGCTGATTCATAACTTAAAAATCAATTTCATGTCAAAAATAAGTAATGAATCTGTGAAAACAGAATTGCAAACTTTTATTTCAGTATTCCATATATGTACTTCTGGATCAAATAAAAAAGTAATAAAACTATAAAAAAATAAAAAAGTCAAATCAATATTCTTCGGTATGCCATATATGTACTGCAATATTTTTCAGTATGCTATATATGTACTTTTGAAACTCTTGTATTTCAGTATTCCATATACATACTTCTGGATAAATCAAAAAAAGCAACAAAACCATAAAAATTAACAAAATTTTCAGTATGCCATCTATGTACTGCAGTATTTTTCAGTATGCCATCTATGTACTTCTGAAAAGTGAGAAAATCAAAAGAAATATTTTCCAGTATGACGTATATGTACTTCTGAAAAGCTTTTATCTCAGTATTCCATATATGTACTCCTGGATTAAACAATAAAAGTGATAAAATTCTATAAAAAATAATAACAAACCAAAGCAGTAATGAATGTATATATGAAAAATCAGAATCTGAACACTTTTATTTCAGTATTTCATATATATACTTCTGGATCAGACAAAAAAAAGTGATAATACTATAAAAAAATTAACAAAATCAAAGCCATATATGTACTGCTGATTCATAATCTAAAAATCAGTTGTATGTCAAAAACAAATAACGAATCTATGCAAAAACAGAATTGAAACACTTTTATTTATATATTTTGTATATGTAATTGTGAATCAAATAAAAAAAGTTTGTAAAGCTAGGTTTTTGTCAGTACTGCAGATACGTACTGTCGATTCATACACAAAACAAACTCAAACAAATCTAAAACCAACAAGATGAAACTGATATAATCAAATCTACTGAAGAAATGAACAAAAAACGTGATTGTTCATCTAGATCTGAACTATTTTCATAAAAATAAAATAAACAACCAAGCATTCATAAAACAATTAGATATTAAAAACCCTAAAAGAACAATCAAGCATCCATTATACGAAGATGAAAACGTCACGAACTCGATCAGATCTTCATGTTTCAGTTGAGAAACAAAAAAAAAATGGAGAGAAGATTACCTGGAAACCACGAAAGATATTCGTAAGCAATCTTCATAGGAAAAATGAATTGGAGAGAAGATTTCGTAAGAGGAAGTAGCAGAGAAGATGAGAGGGAGAGAGAATAACGGATCTGAGCATGAAAAGAAAAATGAAAATACCTAGATTATATTTGTGTTATAGTAGAAGGCTATTTCGGGAAATCTTAATATCTACTTAATAGGTTCCGCACGTGTACATGACCTGGGCTTAACAAATTGGGTCCATTTTTATGTTTTTTTTTTAATTATGGACCTCCGATTAATGGTCTTTAGTGGGTGGACGTGCCACTAACTAATACCACTATATTAGTACCTATAGGTAATTCCTACTAAAGCAAGGAAAATGCTGCAAGAGAATGTGCTGCACTATTTGCACTTTTGGGAGCAAAGTTAAAATCCACCCAGGTAATGCTTTTGCACAACGCCTTTGTGCCATCAATAGATTTCCAGATCCTCTAGGAGGATGATGGAGATTCGCCTCTTAAGAGCTTTAACGACCACATCGCAATCACCTTCTATGACCACCGATTGAATTCCTAACCAGGCTGCAAGCTCAGCCACTAAAAGGAATCCCTCAGCTTCAGCCACCACTTGCAAATTCGATGATCCTAGTCTAGTGCTAATACCGCAACACGTACTTTCTGAATTTCTGGCAATAGCTGCAGTGGCATAACGTCCATCCCTAACCGCTACATCCAGCTTCCAGTTCTGTCTCTTCATTGAAGTTGTAATATAAATTAAACCAGTAGAACTGTAGAACGCAATCTTAAGAATGCCATGGACGTTCACTTGTTTCTTCTCAAAAATCAGGGAGTTTCTTGCTTTCCACAAAGCCCAACAAATTGAGGCTCCCATTGCAAATGTATAGTCCCATTCGTGATTGGTGCTTGTCTTGTAATCTCATAAGTCATACCAAGTGCAGATGCGAACCAAACTGTTTGAGCTACACTGCAATGGATGAGGAGAAGATGGTCTATACTCTATTCATGCGAATTTCAAGATCTGCACAAAGTGTCAAACCGATTAATCATCACCAACATGCGTTCATATTCATCTTCATCAACACACCATTGGTGCAGCAGCAGGAAGAAAAAAAAAGAGAGAAATTCTAGATCTGAAAATATATGAGAGAGAAAGTAAATATGAGAATGATTTCTTCTCTCTTACTTTTCCACTATTTATATGGTCCTTATCCAAAAGGGTATTTCTGCCACTACATGATGATAATTACATCATCCATGACATCACCCTAGGACCAAACTATAATTTCTAGGACCAAACTATAATTTATATTTCCAAAAAGGACCAAACAGACATTTGACTGGCTCAACTGGACTAGACTCTCTCTAATATATTATTCCTAGGACCTAATGGTATTTCCTACCCAACATAATTGGTAGCTTATGAAATTCACCTTACCTACAGATTTTAAACCCTAAGTCAATCGGTAGACATAGAGAAAATGATATGTCCCATTATTAGGGTTTTTTGTACAAAAGAACTTTGATATGAAACCACGATAATCGTTAGGAAATGTTATAAATTTCACTTCCGATTGTGGACCAGTTTGACAAATTTTTGGAAAAGTCACCAGAATCTTAATAGTTCAGGTTCATAATTTTGCTACCGCATATATTTGACAATTTTTTGAAAATTTAACACAATCGGTAGGTAAGGTTGATAGTTATCCTCCGATTATTGTGAAAAAATCAGCAGTTTCAGGTAATGAAGTAATAGACATTACTCAAAATACATTCATAACTCATAAACTTAAGAACATATAATCCAAAACAAGTATCTAAAACAGCATAATCTGAAAGAGACTGTTAAAAACACATAATCTAGAACATCGAACAACACATTAAGATCTAGTTTTCTTCTGAGCATTCTCAGCTAAAGTTGTAGAACGGTTAACACGACCCGCATTATCACCAGCATCACCTTCATCTTTCTCAATATTTTCTTCAGGAACAGAACTTGAAGAAGCCTGAGATCTTTTGTTCATCTTCGATGTTTTTTCTTGGGATGGTTCTTCGCCACTTTCTCCCCAAACTTAACTACATACTCTTCATTATCAACATTATCAATCAGCTCTCTGTGCATTTTTATCTTCTCAATTGGCACAAGCACTCTAGCCATTATGCAATTAGCACACCATTTCGACAAAGACTTGAACTTATTCACCTGTTTTTTAATGACAATACATCAAATGGAGGGTAAAAAAACTGAGTCGTAATATTAAAGTGAAAAGATATAATAATATGCACTAGTCTATCATAACCTTCTGGTTTTTCTTTGATGATACAATAGTAAAGGAAGTCGACGAGGTCGTCTTTGCTTTAAGTTCACGAATAACACGAAGATGAGACTACTCTCGGTACCACTCCATGTATCCTGGAGCATTTTCATCACCTCGGTTGACATGTCTCCCAGTGTTCACCAAGAAGTTCATTTTATCATCCCAATGGTCAATATCATTATATTAGATGGTGTACTAGAGTAAACTACCTTGATGGTGTCAGTATTATACTCAATATGCTACATGTCCGACTTGAACTTTCCAGTTACGTCATGTTATGGTACTCCTTGTCCAAAACCGTGTTGTCACATTACCATTGAGGCATTCTACATCATATAACATGTGGGGTTCCACAATGGTTCAAAATTGAGGGAAAACTCGGAACGATCCGCTATATGTCCCCTAGCTCGGTCTTCCTTGTATGGATCAAGACATACCTCTGAGGACTTTATCGCGTCTAATTTCTCCCTCAAGTTAATCAATTGCTGTTCCTTTTTCCTTCAAAAGTTGTCGTTGAACATGTACTTTTTTTCTCTCGGTGTACCTTTCTCCCAATCTGGCTTTTCTACGGACAATTTCTGACGAGGATAGTGGTCATAGATCCATGTTTACATAGATGTCAAGCCAACTATTATAAATTGATTCTTGAATTAGATAAATAAAAAAACATAACGATCAAAGGATTAATAGAGTTGATGAAATACCTAGAATAGACTCATGTTGCTGGAAATTTGGATAGTTTTAAGACTCGACGCCTTCTCAAGTCTTCCATAAATAATGCATGCCATGCGCATGCCGTGCCCCAGGAGTAGTCTGCGACCTTATTAAGATGATGCAATATTTGTAGGATATATGCTGTGGCGGAGGCATCCAGTTCGGCATCTATTAACGTTCATTTCTCTTCTTTCTCCAAAGTGCCTGCGAACATATTCACCAACTGACTCATGTTGAACTATCTACTTTTGTAACTAAATCACCTGTTGAAATCGATGTCCGATGTCTCTTTATCCCAACCAAAACACTTGACACAAATCATAAAGTTGTGCATGACTTAACTGCTTTTTGTAGTTATACTTGACAGTTACAGTATGGACACTGAGATTAAGAATCTGCTTCACATTATCTAGAGTAATGGTCATCTCCCCAAACGGCATATGAAAGGTGTCATTCTTGGGATAAAATCTCTCCATAAAACCCGATATCGCGACCCGGTCATGTTCCAACATTGGATTCTCGGCAGCAGTAGATAATTAACCCCGAGTTGGCTATAATTTTCTTGAACCTTTACATTCTTTGTGTAAAGGCCATTCTTTCATTTTTCCTGGTATGACTGTGGGTTAGAGTATATGAGCCGTATCAGCATGGTACTATTAAACACACAACACATTATAAAATAAATAAAGTATTATTACGAATACAATGAAAATACGTTAGTAAAAAAGAATATGATTGTTACCTTGGGTTTGTAGATTTCTATGGACCATGAGTCTTTGTAGCCAAATAAAAATGCTCCTCTATCTTTAAGTAGCATCGGTATTTCTTCTTCATCAAAATCCGTGTTATTCAAATGAATGGGGACAAGGTGTTATGCTTTCTTAGCTATTGACTTCCTTGTAACTCCTACTTCTCCTTGTGTACCACTTGGTTATCCTTCTTCTTGTACTCTAATTTATGGAGCGCTTGGTTGTATTTCTCCTTTATTTACTTGTGGATCGTTTGGTTCTTCTGCTTCTTCATTTACTTGTGGAGCGCTTGGTTCTACTCCTTCTTGAGTTCCATTATTGCTAGAATTTCTTTTATGACTCCTTTCTCTCAATAAAATAGCGCTTATTTTCTTACCCCCTTGTCGACGAGGCCCCGTAACAGCTGTACCCTTTTCATTCTTACCTCGCCTTTACTTAAACAATAAAACTGTATTGTAAGAATTACACTACAAACTACACAATCATACGCAAAAGAACACAAATAAAACCCGATTATACATAATCCGAAGTTAAACAAACTCTAAACAAGCGATTATACGCAATCAGAAGTACGGGTTAAAGATTGTCTTTCGATTACTCACAATCATAAGTCATATTCTAGTTTTATTTCCTGAATATGCATGAATTTGGGCTCAGGAATTCATAAGTTGATGAGACAAATATAATCATAAGAAAAAAAATCAAACATATCCATCGATTAACTTGAGGAGCCCCAAAACTATTTCAAATTTAAAATCATATAATCGGAAGTAAAGAAATAACGGTTGACTTCTGATTAAAACATAGCCACAAAATTGGATTTTGCCAAAATCACAAATTTTTCACTTACATAATCGGTAGTAATGTGAATTCGTTGTACTTACTATTACTATGTCTCTACAACTTCTAATCCTCTATTATAATCGGACGATATGAAAAAAGTTTACCAATGATTATGTCAATTTCAGGACGCGGAAGAATTATCTCATTTATAATCGGAAGTAACCTATAAACATTAACTCCCGGTTCTGGTCGATGTTACTGAGAATGAAGAAAATTGACACAATCGGGAGATAAAATGAAAATCGAAACCACCGATTCTATGAAATAACCGAAATTCCTAGATGTTATTCCATGGATTCGTTAAATTGAAGTAACATAAACCCATTAAATGATATAAACTTACCTAATTGGTCCCATTTGATGGAGAGTTTGATCATCAGAATCACCACCACCTAAATGAGCGGTTTCATCTTCTTCGTGTTCTACATCATTTGTAGCAGTTACAATCACATTGTTCTTTGATTTTTCTCCAATTTTTGCATCGTCCCCATGGTAGACGATGTTTACTCGAACTCTTATGGGTTCATTAGTTATAGTCATCGTTTTATAGAACAATCGAAGATTTTTTGATTCGGCTATAAACGTCGACGACGAATTGAAGTCGAAGAACGAGGGTAATTATTTTTCCTCGCCAAAATCGGAAGGGAAGAAGAAAAGGAGAAGAAAAAATGAAAAGGAAGGAAAATAAAATGGATTGAAATTAGGTTTTGAGAGGTTTTATTCGTCAAAGAGATATATATATATATATATATATATATATAATTATACAACCTCTAGTTTAGAGATCCAGTGATTACCTACCAATTGTACTCATGATCGGTTGTGAAATGATGTTCATTTCCTACCGATTACTAACGGGTGCCACAAATTCAATTTTGGAAAATAGGTGATATTTAAGTTATCTACATTAAGAATCGGTTGTTATATGCTATGTTGTTCATCTACCGATTATTGCAGTAGTCCATTCTTGAACAAACTAATAATCGGCGGCTAATATCACTATATTAACTACCGATTATAGAAGGACATTTGGGTACTCTCCGAACCTTTTAGGATATCCCATAACCGTGTTTATGGATTGGGAATAAAAAAAATCGCCCCTAATTCTTTCCGGGCCGTCCCTAAAAATGCGAGGTGATTTAGTAGAAGGGAAAAGAAGTCACTGTATTAACTAGTTGATTTCCTCAAAAATATAGCAAATTGGTAGACATACAAATAGGGAATACCTTATTCAGCAGTCTAGGTTTTAACCCGTGCGTTCTCGTCTATAATATATTAGGTCAATGTTTTAAACTTAATTTCATTAAAAATAATTAAAAAAATTGTTATATAGTAATTTCAGTTAATATAGACTAATGCGAATCGTGTCATACAAAAAAAAGAAGCCACTAGATGTCAAGGACTTGCAGTATAGCATCTTCTAATCGAGATACTCTAACTAAATTAAACAAAAAAAAAACATAGGTTCATGCCCGTAGATGCATAAAAGCAAACTTTAAAATATCACCAAGCAGGGGCGGAACTACAGCCGGGCTTCCGAAAGCCCATAAGCCCACTAAAAAGCATTTTTTTTCGAACCATGTTTTTAAGGAACCATTTTTTGGGGACTACTCGAAATTGGTGGGGGACTACTCTTAGCTTTTTGGGGTGGATATTAAAAGTAATAATGAGTCATCCTTTATCTAATTTTTTTTAATACCAAATTTGCCCTTGGTTATTAAATTAGTCAGTGTAATGATTGATTAGTGTTAGTATACTGATTAATTAGTGAGGTTAGGTTAATTAGTTGGGTGTTTTTAAAAGAATAATCTTGTGAGAAGAAGGTTTTTTTTTTTTTTTTTTTTTTAAAGATGGTTGATTTTGAAATGAGGGTTTTGGGTACTAAGGTAGAATTCAAATCTAGTTAATGTTGCTCGAATTGGCAAAATCTTTCGAAAAAATGAAAAATTTATAAACTGATTTCGACCTTGGAAATAGAGTTCGGTCAGGACATCTGAAGAACAGGTATCCGAACTCATCTGCAAGTGTAGTTCGGCTAATGGTTCTGAAAACACAAGTAGCCAAACTTAGTTTTGATGGTGTTTTTGCTTTCAGAGAAAAGTTCGGCTAGAAAAAAAAATTACGACGAAACCGAACCAAATGTTCGGCTGGGAAAAAAAATTGACGTTACCGAACTCAATATATAGGTGTTCAGAGAAATGTTCGGTTAGAAGAAAAAAATTGCGACGTAACCGAACTAAAAGTTCGGCTAGGAGAAAAAAATTGCGATGTAACCGAACTAAAAGTTCGATTAGGAGAAAAAGGAAAAAAGTTGCTACGTAACCGTACTAAAAGTTCGGTTGGGGATTTTTTTTTGCGAGGTAACCGAACTTTTCTCTGAAAGAAAAAACTCCATTAAAGCTGAGTTCGGCTAGTTCGATAAACTGTGTCACATAATTTCTAGCCGAAATTTTGTCTGTAACTTCCATTTTCAACTCATTTTGATGATTACTTCTCATTTTTTCAACGGAAAACGAATGAAAAGTAATGGGTTTGTTATAATTTTGATTTTTATTTTGTTTTGCTAATGGTTTAAACTAAGTTATATATAGAGGTGGTGGTGGTGGTGATTTGAGGTGGTCGGTGGTGGTGAGAGGCGGTGGTGATGTGAGGAGGTGGTTATATATATAGGTGGTGGTGATGGGAGGAGGTGATTATATATATAGGTGAAGGGTAGGTTAGTCATTTCCACATTTTAGGACACCCCTTATAAGTATAGGGTAGACATTCCTATCACAAAGTAGTCCCCCATCATTTTTGAGTAGTCCCCAAACAAAATTTTATGGCATACAAAATGATCATCCTATAGATAAATTTCTTAGTTATCCTCAATGAATTTATTAATTTATTTATCTATTATTTATTTTGTCATTTAAATTTCTGAACTATATTATTAATTACCTATAAATCTATTTATTATTTAATTATTTGATATCACATACTCTTGACTGGTAACCTTGTCACAAGCTGGGCTCCAACACCTTTTTGAATAGCAATACCTAATCTATGAAAAATAAAGCTACCAACACCACTACTAGCATCATTACAAACTAAACAGTTTTTCATACGCTTAAAAAAGCATAAAATATGCTCACCTAATTCCCCCCAAAGTAGAGAAAGCTAAAATGCCAAGCCCATATCCAAGTGAAACGCACTTATCCAAATATTTAGTACGTTTTCGTGCGACAACATTAGAAATAGCTTTGCCAGGCACAAAAGAGCGAATACCTTCACCTGTGAAGGGAGATACCCCTGTAACATCCATGCAAACATCCTTACCATTTTCTCAGTTGAGGACGAGGATATCAGCCGGCCGTAGGTCTTTGTCATCATCTGACAGGAGCCAAGAGAAACTTCCTTGCGCGCAGGCACACTAGCTTAGTAACAAATATCCACAACCACATCACGTACAAAGTCATGTCAAAACTTAACCCCAACTTCCTTAGCACAATGAAGCGCATGATCTCCATAAATATCCATAGACTTGTTACAACTAGAGCATAAACCATTCTCAAAAAGAGTTTTTTTTTTCTTTTTGGGTTGTTTTTTTTTAAATTATTTTTTTTTAAAAAAAAGTAAAAAAAAAGTATTTTAGAAATTAAAACTTTTTATTAAAAAATTGTTCACTATTTTTTTAAAGAAAATAGTACAAAAAAATTAATACGGTTCTTTCCATAAAAAATGAAAATAGTTATTAATGTTTTTAAAAGCTCTGTTTAATTTTCAACGAACATTGAATCATATTTTGAGAAATTTTAATGTTTTTAAAAAAATGATAATATTTCTTTATTAATTCCAAAAAAATATTTTATATTCTTTTCTACTAAAAAAAAGAAGATGATATTACAATTCAAGAGGATTATCATCCGGTAAGAAACTAGTTTGAAGCCCAGCAACAAGCTGAGCTCCAACACCTTTTTGGATAGCTACAGCCAACCTATGAAAAAAAAAATTCTAACACGAACATTAGCATCATGACTAGCAATATAATTGCGTAAGCGCTTCAAGAAGTCTATGGTCTCATCCCCCAGCTCTCCTAAAGTGGTAAAAGTAAGCGTCCCAAAACCGTAACTTTGAGACGCACACTTCTCCAAGTATATATTATTCTTACGAGTAAATTAATTTATTTATTTTAATAACTTTTTATTTACTTTTTTTAAAAGAAAATTAATTTAAAAAAATAAGAAAGAAAAACTGAATAAGAAAAAAAAAACAAAATTTAAATAATTTTTTAATATATTAACCTTTTAATGCAAAATATATGGATAATGAACTTTTAATTTTAATATCTAATAACTCATTTTTGTCTTTATATGGAATGCAATAGCGTCATGACATATAAAGTTCCCAATCTATCGCAGGTTGTTAAAGAGCAATTCTAAACCGATAATTCTACAGCTACCGAGAGAATCCACCACGAATTCTCCCGCGACTCACACGAAATACCCGAGACCCCCTGTTTTCTTCCTGTGGGTCCCCGGGGCTCCCCTTTTTTGTGAGACGCGGGAGAATTCCCGGTGGATTCTCCCGGTAGCTCTAGCATTACTCATTCTAAAAATACAACATTCTGGACAACGTTAAAACCACCCCCTCACATGGAACTAGAAGGGGGTCCATTTTTGGGACCTACAATTAGAAATTATGTGAAAAGATTATTTTAGTGTTGTTTAAAATGTTGTTTGTCTAGAATTATGAGTCCACTTTTGTAGATAACATTATGAGTATAGCATTATAGCCCTCGGGCTCGGGTACATCATCTTTTGTCTTCTCAAATATGTATGTGTACCGAGGAACTATATACATAGGATGAACTCTTAAATGATATACAAATCTCGTGAATCAGGTGAATCATACATGCACTAAGTGAGTGTAAATGTGCGGTGAGCCAGTAAAAAAAATAAATTATAGGTTGAACCCATAGGTTGGGAGAGTGTATGCATGGACGTGTAACGGAAAAATTGTACTAAGATAAACCTGCCTATGATATATACATTGAGTGATTTTGTTGTAAGTGTAGTTTATTTGTTTATTTATTTATTTTTTGCTACGATTGTAAAGGATAATGGTCGCACACTGTTAATATCCTATCCCTTTAATACTTAAAATATAATATGGAAGCGTTATTCCACTCATTTTCAATTGGTTGTGAGTTGGATGCCCATATCACAGCCAAACCCTGTATGAGATGTGAGACCCAAGAAGACAGGGCAACCATACAACGATACATATAAATGTGGAGCTACTCCACTTGTTGCCAATCGGTTTTGAGTTGGATGCCCACAAACTTTAATTACGATAACTGTAGTTTACTAGATAACTTTTAGGAGAAGATGGATCTGTTCAGAGGCTCATATTTTACAGGTTTTAACAGGGTCGTCATGACCGTTGGATAAGAAGTAGTTACAGTCTAGATCTTTCCATTAAAATGTATGCCCGCGATAAATATGGGTGAAATACAATTATTCTTTCACATCCCAAGAATACAGGGTGAATTACTTACATGGATAGTTTATGAGTCACCCACGAATCAGGTGGTGAATATTAGTAAACACGAAAATTTTGTTTATCATTGTCGGACGGCATCTCTTTACATCTTTATCAACTCATCCAAATAGTCACGGATGTTATGTAAAGGGCAAGTGGGCAACACCTATTACTTTCTATTTCATTTTTCTTTCTATGCTGCAGTTGCATTATAGGGAAAATTTCGAAAATATAACAATAAATAAAATTACACCGGCCTCAGCACGGCCGCGGTTTTATTCTTTCATAGTCCAAGCAAATATTGGTTACAATTTTTTATATCGAAAAGAAAAACAAATCTTGTAAAACTGAACCCATTGCCCAAAGGGCTCTAATTCTTTTAAGTCCAGACCAATGTCATAAGCTCCGTATAATTGAATTATAATGCCCATAAGATTCAACAAATAACAAATGATATTGCTTGTTTTGTAAATACATTGATTATGGTTCAGAGAATGATCCTGAATCGAGAATCTTTGTGAGGATAAAAAGACCTCTAACATAATGATTTGAAATTTCAGTATCTTTGTATGGACTTTTTGTGAGTTATATTAGGTATCACTGGGGCCTTACGGCCCCGGCTCAACCTCTCAGTTCAGTATATATATCCTGGATATATAACTAATGTTTCGTAACAATATTTTAAAATACTATTAATGTGCTTCTATGCGTTATCCAGGATATGGTCCGGTTTATGTTATTTTGGTATCACTATTGATGATTATCTAAATCATTTCATTGGTGTATTTTCTTATTGTCCCATTGATTCGTTGAGAACTAAATGATAACCATACATTTAACGTGAACATCACCTATGAAAGCTAATGGCAGACAATGTTTAATTGATTACTTAAAATGTACAACTCTAGTGTTAATTTGCTTTAATCAATTATTTTGAAGAAAAGGGTTTCTAAGAATTTGAAAAAAATAGATCCATCCAGAATTACTCTCAAAAGTGAATGAACATGCATTTGACCCGTCCATGGATTTCAAACTCCTCTCTTTGGGATTATGATATATCCTCGCTTAGTTGTATTTTTGGGTCTAGATTTTCTCTATGGTGGTTTTATATATATGTTTTAGTTGTTTTCCGAATTTCCGTAGTCGTATGTACGACTTTGATTTCATGTCATGTATTTATAAACTTCATGTTTGGACCTACTTAGTGGTAAAAGATTGACGCATGTTCGTTGTTCAGTGTTCACACACAGTTTGTACAAACCTGATCACCTAAAGGTGTATGCAATTATATCCTTATTAAATTATTTGACTGTTCCACGGGTTGTTCTCCGAAAACAGAAAAAGAACCTTATTCCCCAAGCAAGTTGGGTAGGCTAGAGATGAACGCCAAGAAAGACCAAGAGGTCATCTCATGAAGGTATGAAAATATTAAGCCAGCTTGCCCGCCACGGGTTCTTCTCAACTTTATTAGACTCTTCGTTCTTCAAATAAGCCTCGAGTATCTTATTATAATGTGATTAAAAGATGAAAGTTAATGACTTGATAAAGCATGTGAATTTGGATCCCACCAATGAAAGAAATCTCGGATCTCAATTTAATCTTGCAGGGACCGGGATCTCGGTTTCGTCCCAGATTAAAGTCGGGTCATAACTTGTTAATGCATTTGGTTAAACACCATTGATGCATGTTCGTTGTTCACGCAGTTTGTACAGACTTGCTCTCCTAAAGGTGTATGTAATCATCTCCTTATTAAATTATTTGTACAGACTTGCTCTCCTAAAGGTGTATGTAATCATCTCCTTATTAAATTATTTGATTGTTTAACTGCGGGTTGTTCTCCAAAAACCGGAAACAAAACCTTATTTCCCAAGCAGGTTGGGGTAGATTAGAGATGAACGCTAAGAAAGACCAAGAGGTCATCCTTCCTATTGTTTCATCTCATGAAGGTATCACAGATGTTACGCCGGCTTGCCCGTCACGGATTCTTCTCATCTTCATTAGATTTTTCGTTCTTCTTCGAATAAGCGTGGAGTATCTTATTATGATGTGATTAAAAAATGAAAGTTAATGACTCGATTACGCATGTGATTTTGGATCCCACCAATGAGCGGCAGGGACTGGGATCCCGGTTTCATCTCAGATTAAAGTCAGATCATAACTTGTTAATGTATTTAACTAAACAGACCAATTTATGTGATACGGTGCATAAGCGACAAACCGAAAACTAAACCAAAATCTTGGAAGCAGCGTGTTCTTTTTTTTTTGTTTTGGCAGCAGCATGTTGTGTCAATGAAATATAATAATTTGAATTTATGGTCATTTACATTCGCATAATTATACTTGGATTTTAAAATGTTGAGTGGCTTCAGATTCCAATAATTCTTTTGTTGCATGATATATATAAAGAAGACGTCAAATCAATACACTCCAAATTGATACTTTCTAACATGAATTCAGCTAAAACTTAGAGGAATGCATGTGGGTCTGAACACAGTTCAAATTCAAGAAGTCTCAGCTTTGTCCTCCTTGTTTTCGATGCAGATTCTTACAATTCTTCTTCTTATTATTCTCAAGTGGATCGATGAGCACAAAGGCGAGAATATAAAGTTGTAGTAGAAGTTGATGGTAAGCTATATCAATCAATTATTCTGAAAAAATATCCAGAGTACGAATTGTACGCATGATATAATGAGAGTGAAGATATGTCGATTTGTACACAAAAACATATGAAGATTCAATTCTCTCTACATGTAGAATAATGGCTGTGTCAAATTGAAATCTGGTACAAAATAAGGACAGAGAACACACAGGTTAATTGAGCAATAAGAGATTAGAGTAAGGTCTCTACTGTAACTTACAACGGGGTAGTCCCCTCAACTTCTCTATTATGCTAACAAATCAATAATTGATTCTGTAATTGCCAGGAGTTCCAGAATCAAAATGAAATTTATGCAACTTAATGGCTTCAGTCACTAATTGTAACTAACCTAATACCACCAAAACTCATGAGCACAACATGCTTGTTTTGAACTTCGAAAACCCTAAGCTAAAGTTCAGAATTTAAATGGTCCAATGCCACCTTGAATGGTAGCATATTTCCTACCCCAGAACTTTTAAGCGCAATTCGATGAAGGATCAATGATTTTGCATTTATAAACTTCCTACAGAAACTTCAATATCATCCCGCAAAGATTCAGAACCGTAGTGAGTAAAAATATGGCTACTAAAATCAACACATAGCTCTTAAATCAATTGATGCAAAATACCTGTCCAGTTGTTATTCATCTTCATTTCGGTGATCCTTCCGCAAGGTGTCCTTTTCAAATTCATTTATTTTGTTCTTGATATGTCGGGCTCTCCCAAGGGCCACTGTTCTTGGAAAAATCATCTGCAGCAGAATCCAAGATTCATCATCTTTTGTCTTCTCAAATATGTATGTGTACCGAGGAACTATATACATAGGATGAACTCTTAAATGATATACAAATCTCGTGAATCAGGTGAATCATACATGCACTAAGTGAGTGTAAATGTGCGGTGAGCCAGTAAAAAAAATAAATTATAGGTTGAACCCATAGGTTGGGAGAGTGTATGCATGGACGCGTAACGGCAAAATTGTACTAAGATAAACCTGCCTATGATATATACATTGAGTGATTTTGTTGTAAGTGTAGTTTATTTGTTTATTTATTTATTTTTTGCTACGATTGTAAAGGATAATGGTCGCACACTGTTAATATCCTATCCCTTTAATACTTAAAATATAATATGGAAGCGTTATTCCACTCATTTTCAATTGGTTGTGAGTTGGATGCCCATATCACAGCCAAACCCTGTATGAGATGTGAGACCCAAGAAGACAGGGCAACCATACAACGATACATATAAATGTGGAGCTACTCCACTTGTTGCCAATCGGTTTTGAGTTGGATGCCCACAAACTTTAATTACGATAACTGTAGTTTACTAGATAACTTTTAGGAGAAGAGGGATCTGTTCAGAGGCTCATATTTTACAGGTTTTAACAGGGTCGTCATGACCGTTGGATAAGAAGTAGTTACAGTCTAGATCTTTCCATTAAAATGTATGCCCGCGATAAATATGGGTGAAATACAATTATTCTTTCACATCCCAAGAATACAGGGTGAATTACTTACATGGATAGTTTATGAGTCACCCACGAATCAGGTGGTGAATATTAGTAAACACGAAAATTTTGTTTATCATTGTCGGACGGCATCTCTTTACATCTTTATCAACTCATCCAAATAGTCACGGATGTTATGTAAAGGGCAAGTGGGCAACACCTATTACTTTCTATTTCATTTTTCTTTCTATGCTGCAGTTGCATTATAGGGAAAATTTCGAAAATATAACAATAAATAAAATTACACCGGCCTCAGCACGGCCGCGGTTTTATTCTTTCATAGTCCAAGCAAATATTGGTTACAATTTTTTATATCGAAAAGAAAAACAAATCTTGTAAAACTGAACCCATTGCCCAAAGGGCTCTAATTCTTTTAAGTCCAGACCAATGTCATAAGCTCCGTATAATTGAATTATAATGCCCATAAGATTCAACAAATAACAAATGATATTGCTTGTTTTGTAAATACATTGATTATGGTTCAGAGAATGATCCTGAATCGAGAATCTTTGTGAGGATAAAAAGACCTCTAACATAATGATTTGAAATTTCAGTATCTTTGTATGGACTTTTTGTGAGTTATATTAGGTATCACTGGGGCCTTACGGCCCCGGCTCAACCTCTCAGTTCAGTATATATATCCTGGATATATAACTAATGTTTCGTAACAATATTTTAAAATACTATTAATGTGCTTCTATGCGTTATCCAGGATATGGTCCGGTTTATGTTATTTTGGTATCACTATTGATGATTATCTAAATCATTTCATTGGTGTATTTTCTTATTGTCCCATTGATTCGTTGAGAACTAAATGATAACCATACATTTAACGTGAACATCACCTATGAAAGCTAATGGCAGACAATGTTTAATTGATTACTTAAAATGTACAACTCTAGTGTTAATTTGCTTTAATCAATTATTTTGAAGAAAAGGGTTTCTAAGAATTTGAAAAAAATAGATCCATCCAGAATTACTCTCAAAAGTGAATGAACATGCATTTGACCCGTCCATGGATTTCAAACTCCTCTCTTTGGGATTATGATATATCCTCGCTTAGTTGTATTTTTGGGTCTAGATTTTCTCTATGGTGGTTTTATATATATGTTTTAGTTGTTTTCCGAATTTCCGTAGTCGTATGTACGACTTTGATTTCATGTCATGTATTTATAAACTTCATGTTTGGACCTACTTAGTGGTAAAAGATTGACGCATGTTCGTTGTTCAGTGTTCACACACAGTTTGTACAAACCTGATCACCTAAAGGTGTATGCAATTATATCCTTATTAAATTATTTGACTGTTCCACGGGTTGTTCTCCGAAAACAGAAAAAGAACCTTATTCCCCAAGCAAGTTGGGTAGGCTAGAGATGAACGCCAAGAAAGACCAAGAGGTCATCTCATGAAGGTATGAAAATATTAAGCCAGCTTGCCCGCCACGGGTTCTTCTCAACTTTATTAGACTCTTCGTTCTTCAAATAAGCCTCGAGTATCTTATTATAATGTGATTAAAAGATGAAAGTTAATGACTTGATAAAGCATGTGAATTTGGATCCCACCAATGAAAGAAATCTCGGATCTCAATTT
This sequence comes from Papaver somniferum, assembly GCF_003573695.1. NCBI lineage: Eukaryota > Viridiplantae > Streptophyta > Magnoliopsida > Ranunculales > Papaveraceae > Papaver > Papaver somniferum. The sequence continues at coordinate 140,557,730 of NC_039367.1, forward strand.
AATCTTGCAGGGACCGGGATCTCGGTTTCGTCCCAGATTAAAGTCGGGTCATAACTTGTTAATGCATTTGGTTAAACACCATTGATGCATGTTCGTTGTTCACGCAGTTTGTACAGACTTGCTCTCCTAAAGGTGTATGTAATCATCTCCTTATTAAATTATTTGTACAGACTTGCTCTCCTAAAGGTGTATGTAATCATCTCCTTATTAAATTATTTGATTGTTTAACTGCGGGTTGTTCTCCAAAAACCGGAAACAAAACCTTATTTCCCAAGCAGGTTGGGGTAGATTAGAGATGAACGCTAAGAAAGACCAAGAGGTCATCCTTCCTATTGTTTCATCTCATGAAGGTATCACAGATGTTACGCCGGCTTGCCCGTCACGGATTCTTCTCATCTTCATTAGATTTTTCGTTCTTCTTCGAATAAGCGTGGAGTATCTTATTATGATGTGATTAAAAAATGAAAGTTAATGACTCGATTACGCATGTGATTTTGGATCCCACCAATGAGCGGCAGGGACTGGGATCCCGGTTTCATCTCAGATTAAAGTCAGATCATAACTTGTTAATGTATTTAACTAAACAGACCAATTTATGTGATACGGTGCATAAGCGACAAACCGAAAACTAAACCAAAATCTTGGAAGCAGCGTGTTCTTTTTTTTTTGTTTTGGCAGCAGCATGTTGTGTCAATGAAATATAATAATTTGAATTTATGGTCATTTACATTCGCATAATTATACTTGGATTTTAAAATGTTGAGTGGCTTCAGATTCCAATAATTCTTTTGTTGCATGATATATATAAAGAAGACGTCAAATCAATACACTCCAAATTGATACTTTCTAACATGAATTCAGCTAAAACTTAGAGGAATGCATGTGGGTCTGAACACAGTTCAAATTCAAGAAGTCTCAGCTTTGTCCTCCTTGTTTTCGATGCAGATTCTTACAATTCTTCTTCTTATTATTCTCAAGTGGATCGATGAGCACAAAGGCGAGAATATAAAGTTGTAGTAGAAGTTGATGGTAAGCTATATCAATCAATTATTCTGAAAAAATATCCAGAGTACGAATTGTACGCATGATATAATGAGAGTGAAGATATGTCGATTTGTACACAAAAACATATGAAGATTCAATTCTCTCTACATGTAGAATAATGGCTGTGTCAAATTGAAATCTGGTACAAAATAAGGACAGAGAACACACAGGTTAATTGAGCAATAAGAGATTAGAGTAAGGTCTCTACTGTAACTTACAACGGGGTAGTCCCCTCAACTTCTCTATTATGCTAACAAATCAATAATTGATTCTGTAATTGCCAGGAGTTCCAGAATCAAAATGAAATTTATGCAACTTAATGGCTTCAGTCACTAATTGTAACTAACCTAATACCACCAAAACTCATGAGCACAACATGCTTGTTTTGAACTTCGAAAACCCTAAGCTAAAGTTCAGAATTTAAATGGTCCAATGCCACCTTGAATGGTAGCATATTTCCTACCCCAGAACTTTTAAGCGCAATTCGATGAAGGATCAATGATTTTGCATTTATAAACTTCCTACAGAAACTTCAATATCATCCCGCAAAGATTCAGAACCGTAGTGAGTAAAAATATGGCTACTAAAATCAACACATAGCTCTTAAATCAATTGATGCAAAATACCTGTCCAGTTGTTATTCATCTTCATTTCGGTGATCCTTCCGCAAGGTGTCCTTTTCAAATTCATTTATTTTGTTCTTGATATGTCGGGCTCTCCCAAGGGCCACTGTTCTTGGAAAAATCATCTGCAGCAGAATCCAAGATTCATCATCTTTTGTCTTCTCAAATATGTATGTGTACCGAGGAACTATATACATAGGATGAACTCTTAAATGATATACAAATCTCGTGAATCAGGTGAATCATACATGCACTAAGTGAGTGTAAATGTGCGGTGAGCCAGTAAAAAAAATAAATTATAGGTTGAACCCATAGGTTGGGAGAGTGTATGCATGGACGCGTAACGGCAAAATTGTACTAAGATAAACCTGCCTATGATATATACATTGAGTGATTTTGTTGTAAGTGTAGTTTATTTGTTTATTTATTTATTTTTTGCTACGATTGTAAAGGATAATGGTCGCACACTGTTAATATCCTATCCCTTTAATACTTAAAATATAATATGGAAGCGTTATTCCACTCATTTTCAATTGGTTGTGAGTTGGATGCCCATATCACAGCCAAACCCTGTATGAGATGTGAGACCCAAGAAGACAGGGCAACCATACAACGATACATATAAATGTGGAGCTACTCCACTTGTTGCCAATCGGTTTTGAGTTGGATGCCCACAAACTTTAATTACGATAACTGTAGTTTACTAGATAACTTTTAGGAGAAGAGGGATCTGTTCAGAGGCTCATATTTTACAGGTTTTAACAGGGTCGTCATGACCGTTGGATAAGAAGTAGTTACAGTCTAGATCTTTCCATTAAAATGTATGCCCGCGATAAATATGGGTGAAATACAATTATTCTTTCACATCCCAAGAATACAGGGTGAATTACTTACATGGATAGTTTATGAGTCACCCACGAATCAGGTGGTGAATATTAGTAAACACGAAAATTTTGTTTATCATTGTCGGACGGCATCTCTTTACATCTTTATCAACTCATCCAAATAGTCACGGATGTTATGTAAAGGGCAAGTGGGCAACACCTATTACTTTCTATTTCATTTTTCTTTCTATGCTGCAGTTGCATTATAGGGAAAATTTCGAAAATATAACAATAAATAAAATTACACCGGCCTCAGCACGGCCGCGGTTTTATTCTTTCATAGTCCAAGCAAATATTGGTTACAATTTTTTATATCGAAAAGAAAAACAAATCTTGTAAAACTGAACCCATTGCCCAAAGGGCTCTAATTCTTTTAAGTCCAGACCAATGTCATAAGCTCCGTATAATTGAATTATAATGCCCATAAGATTCAACAAATAACAAATGATATTGCTTGTTTTGTAAATACATTGATTATGGTTCAGAGAATGATCCTGAATCGAGAATCTTTGTGAGGATAAAAAGACCTCTAACATAATGATTTGAAATTTCAGTATCTTTGTATGGACTTTTTGTGAGTTATATTAGGTATCACTGGGGCCTTACGGCCCCGGCTCAACCTCTCAGTTCAGTATATATATCCTGGATATATAACTAATGTTTCGTAACAATATTTTAAAATACTATTAATGTGCTTCTATGCGTTATCCAGGATATGGTCCGGTTTATGTTATTTTGGTATCACTATTGATGATTATCTAAATCATTTCATTGGTGTATTTTCTTATTGTCCCATTGATTCGTTGAGAACTAAATGATAACCATACATTTAACGTGAACATCACCTATGAAAGCTAATGGCAGACAATGTTTAATTGATTACTTAAAATGTACAACTCTAGTGTTAATTTGCTTTAATCAATTATTTTGAAGAAAAGGGTTTCTAAGAATTTGAAAAAAATAGATCCATCCAGAATTACTCTCAAAAGTGAATGAACATGCATTTGACCCGTCCATGGATTTCAAACTCCTCTCTTTGGGATTATGATATATCCTCGCTTAGTTGTATTTTTGGGTCTAGATTTTCTCTATGGTGGTTTTATATATATGTTTTAGTTGTTTTCCGAATTTCCGTAGTCGTATGTACGACTTTGATTTCATGTCATGTATTTATAAACTTCATGTTTGGACCTACTTAGTGGTAAAAGATTGACGCATGTTCGTTGTTCAGTGTTCACACACAGTTTGTACAAACCTGATCACCTAAAGGTGTATGCAATTATATCCTTATTAAATTATTTGACTGTTCCACGGGTTGTTCTCCGAAAACAGAAAAAGAACCTTATTCCCCAAGCAAGTTGGGTAGGCTAGAGATGAACGCCAAGAAAGACCAAGAGGTCATCTCATGAAGGTATGAAAATATTAAGCCAGCTTGCCCGCCACGGGTTCTTCTCAACTTTATTAGACTCTTCGTTCTTCAAATAAGCCTCGAGTATCTTATTATAATGTGATTAAAAGATGAAAGTTAATGACTTGATAAAGCATGTGAATTTGGATCCCACCAATGAAAGAAATCTCGGATCTCAATTTAATCTTGCAGGGACCGGGATCTCGGTTTCGTCCCAGATTAAAGTCGGGTCATAACTTGTTAATGCATTTGGTTAAACACCATTGATGCATGTTCGTTGTTCACGCAGTTTGTACAGACTTGCTCTCCTAAAGGTGTATGTAATCATCTCCTTATTAAATTATTTGTACAGACTTGCTCTCCTAAAGGTGTATGTAATCATCTCCTTATTAAATTATTTGATTGTTTAACTGCGGGTTGTTCTCCAAAAACCGGAAACAAAACCTTATTTCCCAAGCAGGTTGGGGTAGATTAGAGATGAACGCTAAGAAAGACCAAGAGGTCATCCTTCCTATTGTTTCATCTCATGAAGGTATCACAGATGTTACGCCGGCTTGCCCGTCACGGATTCTTCTCATCTTCATTAGATTTTTCGTTCTTCTTCGAATAAGCGTGGAGTATCTTATTATGATGTGATTAAAAAATGAAAGTTAATGACTCGATTACGCATGTGATTTTGGATCCCACCAATGAGCGGCAGGGACTGGGATCCCGGTTTCATCTCAGATTAAAGTCAGATCATAACTTGTTAATGTATTTAACTAAACAGACCAATTTATGTGATACGGTGCATAAGCGACAAACCGAAAACTAAACCAAAATCTTGGAAGCAGCGTGTTCTTTTTTTTTTGTTTTGGCAGCAGCATGTTGTGTCAATGAAATATAATAATTTGAATTTATGGTCATTTACATTCGCATAATTATACTTGGATTTTAAAATGTTGAGTGGCTTCAGATTCCAATAATTCTTTTGTTGCATGATATATATAAAGAAGACGTCAAATCAATACACTCCAAATTGATACTTTCTAACATGAATTCAGCTAAAACTTAGAGGAATGCATGTGGGTCTGAACACAGTTCAAATTCAAGAAGTCTCAGCTTTGTCCTCCTTGTTTTCGATGCAGATTCTTACAATTCTTCTTCTTATTATTCTCAAGTGGATCGATGAGCACAAAGGCGAGAATATAAAGTTGTAGTAGAAGTTGATGGTAAGCTATATCAATCAATTATTCTGAAAAAATATCCAGAGTACGAATTGTACGCATGATATAATGAGAGTGAAGATATGTCGATTTGTACACAAAAACATATGAAGATTCAATTCTCTCTACATGTAGAATAATGGCTGTGTCAAATTGAAATCTGGTACAAAATAAGGACAGAGAACACACAGGTTAATTGAGCAATAAGAGATTAGAGTAAGGTCTCTACTGTAACTTACAACGGGGTAGTCCCCTCAACTTCTCTATTATGCTAACAAATCAATAATTGATTCTGTAATTGCCAGGAGTTCCAGAATCAAAATGAAATTTATGCAACTTAATGGCTTCAGTCACTAATTGTAACTAACCTAATACCACCAAAACTCATGAGCACAACATGCTTGTTTTGAACTTCGAAAACCCTAAGCTAAAGTTCAGAATTTAAATGGTCCAATGCCACCTTGAATGGTAGCATATTTCCTACCCCAGAACTTTTAAGCGCAATTCGATGAAGGATCAATGATTTTGCATTTATAAACTTCCTACAGAAACTTCAATATCATCCCGCAAAGATTCAGAACCGTAGTGAGTAAAAATATGGCTACTAAAATCAACACATAGCTCTTAAATCAATTGATGCAAAATACCTGTCCAGTTGTTATTCATCTTCATTTCGGTGATCCTTCCGCAAGGTGTCCTTTTCAAATTCATTTATTTTGTTCTTGATATGTCGGGCTCTCCCAAGGGCCACTGTTCTTGGAAAAATCATCTGCAGCAGAATCCAAGATTCATAAAAGTGTGAAGTCATTGAACTTCCACCATTGAATGAGAATCTATCTATACTTATAAAAATAAAAATAAATAGTATCCAGAAGTTATTTAACTAATTATATGTACTTTTCAAATTTCAAATTCCAAACTTGTCCGCCTAACTGTATCATTTCTTGATAAAGTAGCAAGTGACAGAACAACCATCGCGTTTGTAAAAAAAAAAACTAACGGAAAGCAAAAAAACACTACAAAACAGAAGGCCTCTTGGGACGTCCATAAAACTGTCCCAAAAGCCTAAAAGCCGTCCCAACAGGTATTTAGGGACAGTTTTCTTACCGTCCCTTGAACCACCGTCACTAATACTACTAGGGACGGCTTTAGCTTCCGGGGACGGCTTAATTCAACCGTCACCAATACTTCTAGGGACGGATTCACGCTGTAGGGACGGTTTTAGAATCCATCCCAAATACTTTTCTAACCGTCCCTAGAGAAAAATTCAAACGGTAGCAGTGACCGAATAGTAACGCCAAAAAAGTGTTGCTAAAGTTTGAAAAAATTGGTAAGACCTTTCTTGGTTTCTTTGGCAGGATGCCTTTCCCTTTACCCTTATGAACATTCATTCACACAGTATTTTCTCATTCATGAAATCAAATTTTTCACAAAAATGATTCAAACATTTAGAATAACAAGTCTCATACAACAAAAGAAAAAACTCCGCAAAAACAATCAAAAGGTGATGTTCATAGTTGTACACAACTTGGACGTAACGGTGCACCATCTGCACTGAAAATGTATTTGATTGCTCCTGCTCCAGAACGAACTTTATTTCTCCGTAGCATTTAATTCCTACCATCTACCATCATCGAAATTCTGCAACAAAGTCATCGATCGACATACATGAAGAACGAAACCGTAGTATCTAACCTAAATAAGTTCGCCTCCCTGTAAGAGGGAAAGTTGAAAACAAGAAATTTCTTAGAACCAAATTATCAGCATCTCAGATTGTCGTAGGCATTATTTACTGAAAATAATTAGTATCTTAACTTACATACACAGTTTATTAACTAGAAAATGGAAATGAACAAACTAAATAGGGTAAATACTATTGGGACAGGGATAGAGGAATAAATACTCAGTTTATGGGTTTGCATTTCAAGTTTGTGTTATATGCCTTTGGAGGAGTTCTAACTCACCTCAATTAGAATATTTTGGGTAAGGCACATACCGTTGGCACATGGCACCAGAATTTCCATTGAACTGCCAGTATCCTGCCGCATCTCCATTTGACCCTACAAGTAAATCAATTTCAAAAGTTAGATCAATTCGTAATACAACTGCAAAAAAAAGATATAACTCGAAGCTTTACCTCTTTTTCGGATTCCATATGTGGCTTGGAGCCGCCAGTGTGTCACTGTTGAACCTTTTGTTTGGCCCTATTTTCTATATCCGCTAACTCATGTTTCAAAGAAAAATAAATTAGTGTGCTTAAATGCTTCAAAAGTGTAAAATAAAGAATCCACATCTCTCAAACAAACAGGAGTGCAATCTCTCAAGCAAACCGAAGACAAAAAATGAAAACCTTAACATCGAACTCCAATATTATACACAAAAGGACTAAGGATCGAGTAAACAAGATCAAACCAAACAAAATGCGAGGGTAAATTATCAAAAGGACTCAGGTATTTGGTTGGCCATTTTCTTCAACCGGGGCGACACAAAGGTTACCAAGTGCATACGCTACCTGATTTCTTATGTCGAATGAGGAGCAGAAAGAAGATGTAGCAATAAAGGCAATGTCTCGCTAAAGTATATCAACTTCTTATGAGCAGGAGTACCTGCTGCTATGTTGGATAAACCCCAGGCTGCCTCCTACAGTACTAACAAAAATATCAACTGAGAGGTGAGAAAAATATAATACTACATAAGAGTTGTTAGTAAGGAAAGCATACCTTCTTCAACAACCGATGCTCACATCTCAAGCAATCTACAAGAGCCAACACGACATTTTCAAGAAACTTCATAAGCAACTATGGAATTAGAGAACACTAACTCTCCACATTAGCAGACATACAGTGAACTTCCTCCTACAAAAGACACCAGCTGAGAAACCCAAATTAATTTTACAGTTCTCAAATAAAACCAAGAAGACACACAAACTTATCTCACCCTTCCAGATGAAGTAAATTCCATACTTAATTTCTCCTTCTCAAAACAACATACTCACCTGAATCTACAATCAATTTCAATTCAGTACAAACACAAAAATTTAACCCCTAGAAGAAATTCAAGGGAAATGTTATTGATTTTAATTCAAATTTACACGAACAAAAAACACAAACAAAAATTCTTACTATAATGTTTGAACTGGATAAGTTGAGTAATCTTTAGCAGTGATGCAGTTGGGAGTCTCTGTAATAACGGAACGTGAGATGGAAACTCGATTACTGTTCTTCACCAATATATCAAAAATTAGATAAGGTTAGATTATATTAAATAAACTCAGAGATACCATATGAACAGAGTCAGCTTATATATAATACAAGGAGTTCTGGATGGAGGGAAGGAAATAACATGATGTACCTGTTTTTCTTAGATAGGAGATGTTTCTTGGATAGCACCTTCTTTCTACTTATCAGGAACGATCACCTTTCGATAGCTTCTTCTCACTGCAAATCAAAACTCTAAAAGTCATCATTTCGTACGAGTAATTTTTAAACCATAGTACTTCACTTTATGAATTCACAACTGAAAAAGAGAAAAATTACACTTATCGCACACCATAGTAATTTATGTTCTCGATCTGTTTTTTATTAGAGATTTTAAGATATCCCCTTTTATTTGTACTCTAACGGAGAGACACTCATGTCCTAATATTCATAGTCTCTTAACAGTGCCCTAAAAGATCTACATCTGTGTCACTTATTGAACCAAGCTACGCAAGGAAACACCATACTATTAGTTCTAGTAGCAATAATTGACAATACAAAAGCCTTAGCATACAAGGTATACATAAATCCTTGGCATCTGATAGATTGTTAACTATTTTATTATGCTCATTTTTGATGCAGGACTACTCTTTGCCTCACAGCAACATTACTAGCAGTGAATCACTTATGACAAGTAATTTCGAAATCAGTGTCGGTTACTAAAAATTATCTTATACAAAGGTCAAAGAAAATCTCCAAGTTGCACCCTGTTGTTTTTACCTGTTGACACAGATAAGATGCAATTTGCAACCTACACAGACATCTAGAACAACCAACTCTGCATAAGAGTAACAAATAAGACTTTTATCCATCATTTATCCAGTTTTCTAAAGTTGCATTACCAGATTGAAAAACAATACCAAACTATAGCATAAGTAACTATAAACTCAAATATCAGTACTATAGTTACAGAACATCTCACACACACTTAGAAAACTATAATGTTATAATATTTCGTGTAAATTCCATTGTATTGTGCACTGAATCATTCATATACAGTTCACAGGTACAACAACAATACATGTACTAGTTGTATCTATTACTTGTGGACTTGTACCAGTGTCGAGGCATGAGAAGAAAAAAATCAAATTCTACACAATTGAGACACCTCCCTTATTAAACGCAATTTACAGGTTCAGGTTCACTCAGTAAACCAATTTAAGGATAGGAATTGCAGTCAGATTAGATTGATATCAATCATGGAAAACCCAAACAAAACCAGTTCAAATAAAGAATCGATTCTGGGATATAACGAAGTATAAAAATATGAGCGGACATATCAAATAAAGTTACGCAGATGGACATCACAAAAATATAGGAGAGATTTCCATATCCGTAGTACTAATTTTCCGAAAAAATCACTAATTGAGATTCGATAAAAATTTACCTGAATTCAAACCCAAAATCGATGGAGATGCGGAAAGTGTGCTCTTGTAATTTGCAAACCCTATAATCAGAAACCACAAACAACAACGTGAAATTTTCAAAACATAATTTGCAAACCCTAAAATAAAATAAACGTAAGATTCAAAGAGTAGGAGGACGAGATTTAACTAAGAAATGCTAACACGAAGAAATTTGAGACCTAGATCTCATAAGGGGAAAATCATGAATGGAGGAAATTTAACAGAACGAGAAATTTATTCAGCAAAAGAAGAAGACGGTGAAGAGAAAACTGAAAGAAGCGATATAATCAAGAAAAAAAAAGTGAAAATGATTTATTGTGTATTTGGGCGTAACATAGTTAAATTGCGGATGACGCAATCACCACCGTTGATGAACCTATTTATTGGGTACGGCTAAGAAGAATACGACCCCTTTGGTGGAGAAATAGTGACGGCCAGAGGGGCATGTCCCAAAAACACAACTCTAGGGACGGCTAAAGGTCAGTGTCCCAACAACTACCTTTTAGGGACGGTTTTTTAAGAACTGGTCGTCCCTAGAAGCCTTCTTTTTTGTAGTGAAAGCAAAACTTCAGCACAAACCAGTATTAGATTACCACAATAATAGTATCAACATAAATTTATGAGAGGAGATTACCACAATGAATCAAATATAGTATAAAACCCATTCTTTGGATTGGGATCTCTTCACCTACCAAATCAGAAAACCTAACTATTGAAATTCTTCCACTTCCAACTATCAAAATCAATTATCAGTCAGAAACTCAATTGTTACATCAGTTCAAAAAATAAAAACTAAAAAGAAATTTAAATGACAATGACATATCTTTTCCAATGCTGGAAATTTCACCTTATCTGTAGCCACCTCCTATTTTCTTCCCCATCTTTTCCTAATCGTACCTTCTAATCATAGAAATAGTCTCTAATTAAACCTACCTCCACAGATTGTATAAGTTAGGATACACAGCTTAGCTACTCAGTACACAAAATTACGAAGTTAAGGATACAATAGACAATACAATAGAGAAACTGATGCTCATCTCTCGAAGTGATGAATACATATTAGTTTCATATTAGTAGAGTGTTACTTGTGCCACTGTCCATGTTGGCACGTCTCTAAGTCACCATTGATAAATAGCTAGTTCTTCAATAATTCAGATGCTTAGTAACTATAGCAGTGATCTCTATAAAGATGAGTATAATAAGAGGTTCTTCTTACCTACTTAAAAGAATTAACATCACCCCCACAACCAAGAATCGCAATCTGCATCTCTAGCACCCCAAAAATCATTCTTACGATCATCCGTAATAAGTAGAACATCCTCAGGTTTGACCTCTGGTAAATCGGAAGCCTTCAAAAATATTGAATGTAGGATAAGAATCTCGCAATGACAATGTTTCAACGAAATTATCAATGACACAGCACAACAGGGTCGCAGAACAATTTCACAAATGATAAAATAAATGACGTCAGCTAAGATCACGAGAAAGATATGATAGTCCTGCGAAAATTAGAGGGTTTGCGAAATTAACATTTGTAAGGTTGCGAGAATATCGCAGGCCATACCCGAAAATAAAGGACAGATTAGCTGTCATCCACTATGTATTTCCTTATAAATAGTCGTTCGAGTTGTAAAGAAAGAGAGAGAGAGATCTTTTTTGAATAAGAAACAAGTAAAGAGGAGAGAGAAAGTCTAAAGCAGAGATCATTCTTGATTTCTTTATCTTTTCTTATAAGAATATTCAAAGATTGATTAATAAAATTAAGAATATAAACCTAAAATGAGTTGATTAATAATGAAACCATATGAGGCGTTAAAATGGTTTGAAGGTCTACCAAAGAACACAATAACCTCCTTCAATCATTTTCAGACTACATTCTTGGGGGCATATATAAGTAATAATTCCTCGCGACCTGGTATAGAAGATGTGTTTGGATTAAAACAAAGGATTGGCGAAAGTTTGAAACACCTGACTAAAAGATGGAGAACTATGTGTAGCGAAACGACTGTCGTGTAGATGAGAGATATCTTATATTATCATTTATCAATGCTATGTTCGCAACAAACCTATTGTATGTCCAAATTTTCAGAGTCAAGAGTACGATCACAATGACTGAATTGCGGGAACTTCAAGAAGAATACATTGCTCTAGAGGAAAGAAAAAATGAAATGAAATCATATCCAGTTGCGAACACAGCTCACAAACAGCGAATGCAAGCTAATAAACACAGTGGCGAATACTTCGCAAGTACAACAAGAGAAGGTGACAAGTAACAATCAACAGAAACTGGTAGCTATGGGAAGTCGAGATCAAGAAGAGTATGAAATAGAAATAAATTTCTACAATCGTGGAGGAAATAACAAGATTCAAAGACTCGATCAACCGCAAGAAACTTATGGAGGATGGGAAGAAATCAAGATGCCACCTCTAAATGCAAGTGTGGAGAAGATATGGGAAGCTATAATCTTGATGGAGAATATACCAACACCATGGAACATGGGAACGGAACCACCTCTAAACCACAGAAGTCATGAGTTTTGTTCTTATCATCATTTTCATGGACATACCACAAACGTTTGCAGAAATGTAAAAAGAATTATTTTGAGAAGGATAGATCAAGGAAAACTAAACGACTTTCTGGTAGGGCATTCACAATCTCAACCACTTCCACCACCACCATAACATCACAATGTGAATACGATGAAAAGGAAAGAAACATTCTTCATAGAAGTTGGTGCAAAAGCAAAAAATATGTTCTGTCACTCTATCGTACATTCATATAAGACAATTGAAGATTTTCATGATAATGTTTTGAGTAGAGTGTTCGCAAGAGATAATGATGGAAGAGAAATTATGAATATTGCGAAAATCTCGCCACTAGAGGAATGGCAGAAACAGATCATTTCTTTTACCGCAGAAGAAATTCCCGAAGGAGAAGAGGTGCATGACAATCCATTGGTAGTAAAATTAGAAATTAAATTAAAACTGAAAGAAGATGAGGATGATGAAGCTGAAGATTCATGGGCAATCAATAGAATTCTAATTGATACTGGAAGCTCTGTGAACATCTTATTTTATCATACTTATAAAACCATGGGTGGAACAAATGATGATCTTATACCATCAACATATAAGATATATGGTTTTAATGGTACTGCTAACAAGCCTAAAGAGGAGGTTACTATGCGAATTCCATTGAAGGTAATATCTTCTGAAATCTTATTCTGTGTCGTTGATGTAGAATCACCCTACAATGCGTTAATTGGTCGACCTTGGCTACATGGGATTCTAGGTGTAGCTTCAACTTTTCACCAGTGCATCAAATTCCCTCACCCCAGTGGTGTAGGAATCATAAAGGGAGATTGGGTTGAAGAAAAGAGATGTTGTGAAACTAATGCTAGCTCAGAATAAAAATAATAAACATACCACTACTAAGGAAGCAGTAGCAGAAAATAATAAAGAAGCAGAGGATGACAAAGGTAATAAAAACAAGAAATGTATGAATGATTAAGTTGTTGCGATACTCTCGCAATAAGCAAAATTCACAAAAATACATTTGATTGAATGGCAAAATTGAGATTGCGAAACTCAGATAACATATGATGATTTGCGAGATTCTCGCAGAGATAATGAATTTTACAGAAAGTAATCAGAGAAAAATGACAAAAAAGAAAGAGGCGAACCTTTATGGCGTACACCCTAGTTCGCGAATACAATTTCGCAAGAGGAAAATGTAAGACCTAAAGTACGTCATATAAGGGGGTACCTATTGTATGACTCAGGGAAAGGCTACACCGCCACCGGAACCTGAGTCACAGAGATTGGGGTCAATGAAGGCCATCCGGGAGAGGCACCTTGGATTCTCAGCTTAAGCATATGACTTAGGTTGGGAGACTAAGGTAATAAGGACTCTCCCAAGGAGTGCAGATATGATCAAGGCGCCGAGGTACACGGTTGAGTCAAGAGTGCCAGAGACGTTTGAAGCGTACATTTCCATTCTTCACAAGTCTTGGCTTATACTACACTCGGCCTGGATAAGAGGCTGCGAAAACAACTGGTTGTTGTTAAGACTGGATGGGAGGAGCTAACCTTGTATGGTAGAAGTACGCCTCCTTGAAGGGGCAACCATGGGGGAGATAAGGGCGGCACCCTCCATTAGGGAGCTGATAAGTGTCTTAAGACGCAAATGTCATGAGGCTTTTTATTCGCAAGGATATTGAGGCTTGTTATATTTGTGCAACAATCCTTAAGAGGAAATAATACAAAAGAAAAGGATAAGACGAGATCAATGGGTGTTCGCATGAAAGTGCGAATACGTCCTGCGATTTCGTCGCAAGACGACAATGTCATGGGGCTTCATTTTCGCAAGAATATTTAGGCCTGTCATATTGTCGCAACATTCTTGAAGAGGCCATAATACAAAAGAAAAAGTTAAGGCAAGATCAATGGGTTATTGCATGAAAGTTCAAGGACGTCCAGCGATTTTGTCGCAATGACATGAGGTGGCATAATGAGACCTTTAATTAGGAAGGAAAAATAAGACCACACAGGAATGAGATTTGGAAAAGAAACAGAATTCACTTCGCATAAGATTGCGAAGTTATACAATAATAATTTTTTTATGAAATCTCTCATTTGGATTCAAATAGCAGAGGCAAGTATGGGAATGTATGAAATTAGAAAATGTTATTTGTCTTCATATGAGAGATTTACTCAGAGATTGCAAAATTAATGATTGTATTGATTAACTGTATTACAAAGAATAATTGTTTCAATTAATGCAGGTTAAAATGAAAGAGTCACAAATATACAGAAAGAAGAAATAAATGTACAAGTATTACAAAGAATCAAAGAAAGAAATAAAGACTACTTCTTAGTTAATCCTTCATTATCTTCATCAGACTTGTTCCCTTCTTCGTCTGCGTCAGAATCTTCATCACCATCAGAACTTCCATCACTATCAGATTCTTCATCGTCAGCTTCGCTATCAGAGATAATCAAACTGGGAGTATTATGTGGGATTTCTTCCAAGAGACAAGGATAATCAGAATGTGGGATATTATGATCGTCACAAACCATTTGGATAGTTTGATTGCGAAAATGCATAGCATCATTCTTAAAATTCGCAACAGTGATCTTGATTTGATTCTTTAATCTAGAATACTTGTCGTTGCGAGAAGAAAGATTCTTTGCGAGTTCCTCCTTTTCAGCTTCAAGTTCTTCAATATTTTCACGATATCTATTTTCAGAATTTGCGAACAAAAGACAATCAATTATTAACTTGATGAGAATTCATAGGAAGCAAAAGATTAGTAAAGAATAGCAGTTAGTAACCTTCTATGTCAGAAATCATATCTCTAATCAAGGCTGTATGCTCAAATTGGAGACTAACATTTACACCTAAATCTTTTCTAGCATAATCTAAGATTTTCGCAGCCCAAACAAATTCATCTTCACTACTTATAAGAAGACGAGAAAGAATTTGATTTTTCCTTTCGCGGAGTTCGATATTCTTGCGGTTAGCTTCATCTCGTTCAAGTTGAACTTCAAGAAGAGCCTATTGGAATTTCGCCAAAGCCTTGGCACCTTGATCAGAGATGCGATCCTTATCATCTATGAGACCGCTAATTTTAGTTCTTAACTCATTTGTTTTCTCTTTAGAATCAAGAAGGAGACGCTTAAATCGATTGGCTAAACCTAAACTACATCTATGATCAATTTCTAAGAGGCGAAATTTAGATCTAAGCTCATTTAGAGAAAGAGATGAAATTCTATCATTTGAGAAGATATTTGAGGAATTGTGAAGACACTCAAGAAGGGTATCATTACCCAAGGCATTAGGGAATGAACGACGAAGGGTAGCTTCATCAGAAAGACCATAAATGTCTGCAAAAAGGATCATTTAAATAAGATAAAACAACAAAATGGATGAATAAAGGGAAAAGAGAAAAGTAACATACCGTAAAGATGATAAATAGCTTGCTGAAGACTAGAGATTTTGTTCTTATACGAAGAAGAATCAATTTATAATTGTCTATTTTTCTCGCGAAGACCTTTAACTCCAGCTTCCAATTCTTCATTCTTTTTGCGAAATTGAAGATTCTTCTTTTCAAGATTTTCGCGTCTTCTCTCTAGATCTGAGGCAACAGCAAAAGAAGCTTTTCCAGCCTGCGAAAAAATATTAATATAGAAAGAAATTTTGAGTTATAACAATGAAGAAGTAAAAGGATAAAAGTATACCATACTATTGAGAGAATGCAAGAAGTCGGGAGTCACTGATCTAGAAACTCGACGAAGAGAGCTATCACCATCCAGCAAGGGGACATCGCAAAGGGTAGCGAGAGCTTTGCAGGTACTTGCGAATTGGGTATCTCCCATTCCTTGTAGAGAATCAGAAAAGAGGCCAGAAAGCTTAGCCATAGAAGATTCAGGTGGAGAATCTTCACTTGCAGCAAGATCATCGTTGTCCTCATCACCCTTGTCACTTTCTGAATTTTCGTGAGGAGGAATATTTGAAGGAGAATAAGAACGAAATTTCCTTTTCTTTGGAGGAGGACCATTTGATTTTTCCCTGCGAAGAGCACCTTTACCTTTATCACCAATCTTCGCAATATCGGCAGATTCTTCTACTTCAGCAATAATCTTCACACACAGATATAAATAAGAAATGGAAGCATGGAAGTAACAATATACTATTTAAAATCATAAGATAAAATTGAAGAAAATTTAAAATCATAAGAGAAAATTTCTTACCTCATCTGTGTATGAGCGAAGAGCTAACAGAGTACTAGATTTCCCAGTCCTGTTATAACTATCTTTCAGTTTTTGGATATGCGGAATGTCGCAAGAGTTAGCGAACAGAATAATAAAAATTAATAAAGAAATATAAAGTGATTTAAATGGGAAGAAACATACCTCTTTCTCCTTTTCGGGCCAAGAGAAAACCCAAGGTTGATAAGCAGCGAGATTCGCAGGAAGAACATGTGACCCAGCAATGTAGGATCCTTTTAGCATTAAAGGAAAACCACACCATTTTATCATCTTTGGATTGGTGAGGAGTTGTGTTCTTACCAGAATGCCAGTCAATATCTTGCATGAGAATTTTGGCTTCGTCAATGTTATTTTCCCTTTTTAAGCGAATACCCCAGCGAGTATTCTCTTTCTTCATGGAGATAAGTTCATAGTTCTCAAAGAAATTCGCTACTGTGTATTTTTCAG
This sequence comes from Papaver somniferum, assembly GCF_003573695.1. NCBI lineage: Eukaryota > Viridiplantae > Streptophyta > Magnoliopsida > Ranunculales > Papaveraceae > Papaver > Papaver somniferum. The sequence continues at coordinate 140,574,775 of NC_039367.1, forward strand.
CAACTATCTCTAGGTTTGCGAATTTAGGATCCCTAAGTTCTTAGGAGTACAGAGATCCTCTACCAGCACCACGATTAGCGAACTCTAGCATCAGACGGATGCAGTCCCCACTCTGTTGGAAGATAGCTCGCGAAAATCCCGAGTGAGCGAGAATTTCATAAAATAAAGGAAGATCTGGGTTATAAAGAGGAATAGGGAGACTTGCAAGAATCTGACCTAGCGAAATTATGATTAATTGATCATCACAATACTGATCAGAGAAAAGTTTGACAGAAAGAATTGATTTGGCATTTTCACCAGGAATGGTGGAGAGTGTGAAACCTTTTTCAGCAAGATCTTTTTGGGCATCTTGTAAATTCTTCTCATATATATGACCACTTGGAGCCATGTTTGAATATAGAGTATGGGAATGAATAAAAGGTAAGAGGATTGAAGGAGGAAATAATTACAGCAGCAGAAGAATAACAGAGTTGTAGAGATGAGAGAATAAAAATAGAAGAGAAAATAAAAAGAAAAGTGGAAAGAAGAGTAAAAATAGTATATAAAGGAGATTTTTTTTACTCGAAGAAATAAACACCATCAAGACGAAGAGACGTGAGCGGTTGAAAAGTAGCGGTTATAGAAGACGTGTCAAGAAACAAATGGAAGAAAGAATATGTGTGATAAATGCAGAATATGAAAAGATGAACAACTGCGGCATTTCTCACATCATTCTCTACTTTGCAGAGAAGATATGAGAAGAGGCAAGATGTAGGATCAGAATCTCGCAATGATAATGTTTCAGCGAAATTATCAATGACACAGCACAACAACGTCGCAGAACAATTTCAGAAATGATAAAATAAATGACGTCAGCTAAGATCACGAGAAAGATATGATAGTCCTGCGAAAATTAGAGAGTTTGCGAAATTAACATTTGTAAGGTTGCGAGAATGTCGCAGACCATACCCGAAAATAAATGACAGATTAGCTGTCATCCACTATGTATTTCCTTATAAATATTCGTTCGAGTTGTAAAGAGAGAGAGATCTTTTTTGAGTAAGAAACAAGTAAATATGAGAGAGAAAGTCTAGAACAGAGATCATTCTTGATTTTTTTATCTTTTCTAGTAAGAATATTCAAAGATTGATTAATAAAATTAAGAGTATAAACATAAAATGAGTTGATTAATAATGAAATCATATGAGGGGTGTAGCGTGGGATTTCCTGCAACTACATTGAAAGATTTGGCTTCTCTACTACTACCTGGTTTCCAACAGACATGTTTTAATTGGTTCAATAATGCAATTGATGATAACAAAAACAGATCTTCCAAAAAAAGAGTAACACTCACTTCAACAGACAGGGTCACTGCATCAAACCTGTGATCATAATTCAAAGCCTGTAAAACTGATTGTAGTCGTGTGGGATTTACATCCTCACCTACAAAACGGACAATACCAAATCAATTGAATCCCAAATAACTAATAAAGAAGGAGTCTTTTTTTATCACAGATAACCAATTCACATAAAGACTACGAAACTATAATCACATTCAACTAATCATAAAACCCCGGAAATTAGAAAAAGCAAGAATTTTTTATTACATGACAGTGGAAGGATCAACAGAACCTTGATTTGGGTTTCAGTTACATCTATTTTTCTCCCGAATCCCTTTTCTTTCTCATGGCAAACTAAATCAGAGAAAAAACAGAGAAAATAAAATTAAATACCTTCATTAGATCAAAAATATATAAGAAAAGGTTCAGGTAGCTATTAAATCAAGAGGATGAGGAAGACATACTCAATTACGATAATTGAAGTAAACCTATTTTGACAACCCCTGTTATTCTCAGTTTATACAGGCAATTTGAAACATCAAGGTTAAATTGTATGCACAATTGATGCAGAGGCCCTAAATGATTGATGTCAGGGAAGATTCCTATTCTTGTACCAACTAATAACTCTTGAGAACTTCTCATTACTTCCTTGTTCAGATTGTACTCTTTTTAAGTATTATGAAACAGACATTCTCTTAACTGCAACTATATGGGTCTCATTTAGAGATTACCTTCTTCATATCAGTACCCCAACAAACCCATGACTATATGTAATGAAAAACACCAAGCAAAGAAAAGATAAACTAAAAAAATATACATTTGAAAAAGAGTACCCATGAGATTAACCATTTAGTGAATATTCAATCCAACGAAAATCTTGACCAAGATCCACAACATTACCATGAGAACATAAAAGAGTAGAAATATCCACAGGATATCTAGTTTACATAGCAATAACAAGAAAATAAAACAGATACCAAGAAACGGGTTATTACATTTATGTTTTGTGATGTGTAGTTCTTCAAAGAGAATCATCCAGAAGGCGTGGTCCATGTCAATCATTAGACTCCATCATCTTGCACTGGTATAATTGACCTACTCACTACTCCCTAAGCAGATTAGGAATGATACTAAGTTAAGCAGAAACACAAACCTGGCGCACAAACATTCCATTAGGAAGCCCAGGAAATCATCATTCAGCTGGCATGAGAAATCAAAATACGATGTAATGCGGGAAACTCTAATGCATCAGCAATCACACGCCAGAATGGAGTTTCATGGTCCCCATTCTCCGAATCAACTCCGATCGCAGCTAGTATTGTGAACAATAGACCATCATGTAAGCGTTAAATCCTGTATCCAATAGTTGAATAATAGACCATCATGTCACCTAATTATGAAAATCTGGATTGTAGCTGTAATCTTAATATTGCACACACACACAAAA